>NW_008587479.1:0-1225 GCF_000691845.1 Merops nubicus | reverse complement strand
TGCATGTCGGTCTTTTACCTTGCAGAACAGCTGTCCTGCAGTACAGCATTCCGGGCTCCAACTTTTTCCCGGTCATGCCAACTTCTGCCATCTTGCTACTGCACTCCCGTTATAGCGTCTTCATGAAATTTTCGGAGATTTTCTGTATTTAAGCGTACCACATTTAAGCAAAGCCCTGACTTTCCCGCATTTAAACGTAATGTAGTATCCGCATTTAAGCGTAGTTCTGACCTGTGCCCCACATTGGGCGCCAGTTGTTGAGAGCACAGGCCCAGCAGCAGCAAGACACAAGTAACGACTCACACAGATAAGATTAATGGTTGTTCTCCTTTATCTGCCCAAACAGCTCAGTTTTATACAGTTTCCACCAGACTCTTGTTTAAGGTACTGTCAATTTGGTACAGATATATGTTTTCTACCCACCCATTCTATCATCAGTCTGTAGGATTATACATGACATTAGTTTCTAGCCTAGTTGACAATTAGTTTACTACAATACTAGATTTACGTTTTAGTACAACCTCTGAGCAATTAACAACTTTTGGCTCCATCTCCACACTGATCCATACTGATTTAGAGACTTTGCTGTTATCTTCACAGTGACCCATAGCCTTGATTGCTCACAGCTGCAGCAAGATAACAGTCATGACCATTATCTCTCAAAAATGTTTCCACACCTAGCCCTGAATGAAGTTGCTGGATGTGAGACTCCCCTAATACCCTCTCAGCAGAGGCAGGAAACTTGGGGCTACCTGCTTTTCTTTAACCTCCAAAATGAAATATACTCTCGCCAGGCACAGCGGCGCTTTCCCGGAGAAATTGCTGGCAGTGAAAACGTCCGGGCCCTGCTCTAAGAGGAAAGGACCTAGCCCTGAATGACGTTGCTGGATATGAGAGGCCCCTAATTCCCTCTCAGCAGGTTCAGGAAACCTGGGGCTACCTGATTTCCTTTAGGTTCCAGACTGAAACATGCTCTCTCCAGGCACATCGGCGCTTTCCGGGAGAAATCTGTCTGGAACTGAAAACGTCCGGACCCTGCTCTCAGAGGAAAGGACCCAGCCCTGAATAAAGTTGCTGGATGTGACACTCCCCTAATACCCTCTCAGCAGAGTCAGGAAACTTGGGGCTTCCTGCTTTCCTTTAGGCTCCAGACTGAAACATATTCTCTCCAGGCACGGCGGCACTTTCACGGGCAAAACTGGCTGGGAGTGAAAACGTCCAGGCC
>NW_008587478.1:126866-132563 GCF_000691845.1 Merops nubicus | reverse complement strand
ATTATAAATTATTATCAAATTATTTGACATAGTTTAAAATGTCATGCAACAATTAGAAGAGCAACGTCTTCTTCAGTTCCATGAACTTTTGAAATAGTTTTTAAATACTACTTTTCAATGTAGGCCTTGAAATCTACAGGAACTTATTGTGAAGAAGTGCAAAGATAGTTCCATTGACTAGAAGGCAGTGCAAGAGGAAAGTTCATTGTGCAAAACATTTATTCCTTTTCAGTTATTTCACCTTCTCACTTGAGCACATAGATAGGCAAAGAACAGGTACACCTCTTAAGATTCATATGACATCTATTAAAAACAGAAAGCACAAGTAATTGCGTATGAAGCAGAGACTGATATAACTTGGGGTTTTTTTGTTTGTTTGTTTGTTTTTTTCCCAAAAGATAATCATAAAATCAACATTATGTGAATTTACTATAAATCCTCCATGTTAATGGTATTCATTTCTTCAAACTATAAAAATACCTCATTAATGAAGAAAATATAAAAATCTGTTTTTTTTCTACACAGATACAGATGAATATAGGCATTAAATAGTTGGGAGGAGTTTTATTTAGATTTAAAACTAGAAAGAATTGTATCTTTGCAATTTAGTCAGAAAATATCAAATATCAGAGTGATAAGAGGCTGAAGTGGTTAGTGTGATGATAATGTTTGACATACCTTTATCTTTTTGATCAAAGCCTGTTATCTTACACATAACACAAAGATAGTGTGAGTTTATTTTATCTTGATCGACAGCTTATAAAAGTGACATAGTTTGACAAATAGGAAAATAATATTTTTATTTAAAAAGAGTATTCACAAATGAAAGCATCAATCCAAAGAATACTTTGATCTGTAGAAGTGATATTTACACATAACACAACTGTTAGAGGTAGCTGCTTGAATGTAGCATATGACAAAAATTATAGGAGTACTTTGCATTTCAGACCATTTTCTAAAGTTCTCAAGGCATTTTAACTGTGCCAATGTGTTGTCATCCGATCTCTGAAAGTAGGGACTTTATGACAGCCGTTTCATAACTGGAGAAACTGAATCACTGTCTATAATATCAAAGTTGTCAAGGAGATTGTGAATTAAAAATAATTAAAGATACATCAGTAAATGGAAAATTATTAATTGAGAGTTGATTGTTCCAGAATAGCTAGATATACTCATTTGGTAAGGAAAATTACTCTAAACAGAGGAAATACAGTCATTTTTATACGGACTTCAATAAAGCATTTAACACAGTGTTGTGGAGGAACTTTTAAGATCATGCAGGGAAAAGAAGGGTTAGTACAGAAATTCTAAGTTAACAACTGCTTTGAAGAGAAAGGACAAATTGTGGTGAAAAGGAGACAACTTGTGTTGATAAAGTAATGACTGGCCTGTAAGTGGAATTCCTCAGGGAATGATCTTCAAATGGCTTTTGTTTTTATATCCTTATTAATGACAACTGCACAAAAGGTAGGCACATGCTGATGACAGAGAGATGACAGGGAAGTATTATCACTAAAGACAGGATGAGAATAATTTACAGGATAAATGTGAGTAGCAGAAAATTAAATTTGATAGTATAAAATGCAAGAAAGTAGTATTTAGAAACTAGAAAATGTCAGCTGTTAAGACAGGATATTGGAGGCAAGAATCCCAGTGATACGACACTGTTACAAGACAATGTATCTCAGCTGACTTTAAGACACAAACTGGACTATAAAATCCAGCTGTAGAACAGAAATGGGAAAACACGAAGCCTGCAGAGATCTTGTTCAGGACTCCCACAGGGAACTGAATCCTCTCATGCAGATTCAACAGAAAATAATGCCATCTGGAAGGGATGAAAAGAAGGCCCTCTAGAACGATTAGGAAAATGCAAAGGCTTCTCATTAACAAGAAAGCTAAAACATATGCACACAAAAGAAAATCAAAAGACTTAACAAAACCAAGGCTGAAAAGAGATATAACTTCTCCAAATAAACGCACCAGGAAAATGAACTTCAGAGGGGAAAAACAGTTGTTTAAACGGAATGCCAAAGTTGGCAAAAGGTGTTTAGAAACCAACTAGGAATAAGTAGACTAAAATTACAAGCAAGTTTTTACCAAGTGAGACATTCTTGACCAACCTTTCTGATTACAAAATGATATAAAAATGTTAATTTGGTTCTGTGTATAAAAGGGACCATGTACTAAGATTGAATGCAGGAGATGGGATTCAATAGTTCAAGAGCATTATTTCCCACCTAACACTGTCTTTAACACTGACCCCTAAGGTGCATTCCTGATAAAACTAGGCACAAGTGAAATATTTTGGGTTCGTAATTCAGGATAGTTATGGTTTTCAAATTATAAGGCCTAGTTCAACAAGCACCAGAAATTAGCTTCAAATTAGAGAAAGTTCCTAACAACTATAATTCATGAAATGCATTTCATACAGCTATTTCTAACCATATAATAAAAAATAATATTCAATGCTGTATATTGTAGAATCTATGCTGGCTTTATGATTAAAAATATACAAACCCCAAAGGATACCCTTCAGTCCACAGTCTTTTCATACTCCTACTTTCTCTATTTAAAGGCATTTCTAATATTTCTGGAGTGAGACAGATCTTCTGCTGGAACTGCTCAGCGACAACTGGTGTCAATGTAACATACGTGTACTGGAAGTGACTCAGTACAAAAACTAGAGTCTTAAAAATTGCCATATAGATACTCCCTGATAAAAGAAAAAGTAGCTATCACCTAATGTTGCCATACTTCTCTGTCTCACTGTCATGCTTGGATGGATTGTTTGAGCTGAATTATTAACCTAACAAATTTGGGAGGAGTAGGGGTGCTGAAATTGAACTTGTTGCACCGCTCTAATTTGCAGCCCCTACATGACCAAGGCCCTATTTAAGCAACACCTAGAATTACATTCTTTCTTATTCCTGAAGAACTGATTATTCAGTTTGGGTGCAGAAGCTCTCCTCCTCTCACCAAAAAATATAGATCTGCTTTGCTAACTACTATGTAGATTGGTAGCAACTGTAAGCAGCAATTTGTACTAATCCAATTTCCTTGGATGAGGTGTGTATTTCCCATGCACGCAAGACATTTCAGCAGCTACATAGTGGAAAGTCAATTCATAGGCTGGAAAACAGTCCCATAGTGAAATTTATTTGACTTGGCGGGGGGCGAGGGGGGCACAAATTATCTATATATTGTATCTCTATTTGGAAGAAAGAATGTCTCTATACTGCAATTATACTTGAATTACTTCTTTTTTTATGCAAGCTCTTCTATCACCAACAATCTTCCTACTTTCTGTAACTATAACCATACGAACAATGTAGCAGTCCCCATAAAAGTTAGTTCCCATGTCTTTATCTGCATGGGATTTCCCAAAGCTGGTGGAAGTAAGGATGAAAGGGAGGAAGAAATTTTGATCTCTGATACATTGTCCATAATTGCAGTCAGATCAGCCGCCCCTCCCCACTACCTTTACTCTTTCCTGGTTGTCATTGTTATCCAATCACATCAGCATTTAATTCCGAGGAAAAATGTCACTACAATAAGTAGCAGAAATGTTTTACTTCGGCTTGACTCTACAGTACATGGAGAATGCCAGCCCTGTCATGAAAACCCTGTCTTTTTGTTTTTATTCTGTAAAATCACACTTCTAATCCTCTGTGGCAGAATATCACAAGTCTGAAGTTGGCAGAAGTTCACATGGTTTCCTAAAGTTCAGGGCCCTGCTCTGCAAACTTTACATTTTGACATGTGGGTTACATGTAATATCAAATCTGCCAACATACATCCTTGCATTCTGGTACATATAATAATTAGTAACCCATCAAAGCAAAACACGACAAAACAAATTCTGTAACAACAGAGGTAGGCACTATTCCTGCAGAAATAAACACTACCATAAAATAAAACTTGCTGGTAAACCTGATCTCACTGGCATGGCTCACATCTGTAAATGTATTCCAAGCTTAATGTTGGATCAGGTTCATGACATGTTATGACTTTTTAACTTATATTTTCTTTCTTTTTGAAAGAGAAGCTGTGTGACTTGTTATGATTAAACATCATATTTTTAATGGATACAGAAAAATATTTAAAATATTCATGACTACACCATCTATTTCTTTTGTAAAATCTCGTGTTGGAAGAGAAATATACCATTCTTACGCCTTCTAGAGGAAGAGAGTTAATTCTGTTGATTTTCTCAGAAGTTCATATAATCTATCCCTAGAAACTCTTTGTTCACAAATCAGATTGACAGCAGCAGATCATACAAGTAATGTCAGAACTTTGATGACATTATTTCATACTTCTAGGCCATTCAGAAGTTCATTTGATTAAAAATATTGAAATAATCTGTATGCTTGTTTATTTAATATACTTGAATTTATGTTTTACTATATCATATAAATCCAGTACTCTTGAAAGGAAAAATGTTGAATTTGTTCTGTGGCAGGAAGGGGAAGCTTCTACCTTGTTTTCCTGTTGTATTTTAATTTTCACCAGAAAAAAAGCCCCTGTTGTAAGGGGCTTTAAGACACAATGGCATTCTGTTATTAAATCTTATGGACAACAAAATAACAGGCTAATGAGTTTCATTTGTGGTACTTCCTTGGCTTATTAAGTCCCAGGGTTCTCTTTATGGAAAATCAAGCAAGCCGTGTTTTTCTGACAATGCCTACAGTATAACCACAGGACTTATAAAAGAACTTTCTCAACATTTTTTTCACTATATTCTTTACTGTTAAGAATTAAAGCCAGTCTGAATGTTGATAACTGAGCACTCATAATGTAAAATTTGTAGTTAAATAGTGATATACTTAGATACCTCCAGAAAAAAAAAAATTCTTTACTGATGATGTTGTAACAATTTAAAACTTGAGACAAGACAAAAAGAAAAAAGTATCCACTGATAACCACAGTGCATAAAGTGAATCTGAGGTTTCAACTCTTTGGAAGGAACAGATGACAAACCCTTTTCCTGCTCCTTGTTTTCTCTGGGTCATAAAACACCTTATTATTGGCTCAGCTCCATTTCAGCCAAAGAATTTACCACTTCTCTTGCTCTATTTGAGTGGGTTTGAAGAGTGGAAGAGTAATTTTTCTTTCCATTCATTGAGCATAATGTAGGAAGGCTGGGCTTGGAGAAGGGCTGGCAGAGCAGGAAGGAAAAATAGTTTTCATGTGCTTCCTATCGTACTTAATCAGGCACACAAAGAGAATGAAATGCAGTTTTTATTTTGAACAACCCTCAAAATAGTGCATTTTGTGGAATAAATAATTAAAGTACCTATCATTTCCAGGAAAAAATCCATATATTAATTAAAAGAATAATTATTTCTTCTTGTATTTTAGCTACTAGATATTGATCTGATAACCAAACATTTACCATGTTCTACAATTCAACATAGTAGAATAAAGAAATGAAATTTTAAAAGTAGTAACTGTCTATAAGCTTTAACAAATTATGGTAGTCTGGGAGCTGATCTGGATGTTTTCAGTAAAATTTTCTCCTGAATTATTTTTTTAATGATTCATGTGAAAACGTTAAATATCCAGTCAATTTTACAGTCCAGGAAAAAAAAAACAGGAGACAGGAAGGTGAAACGTCACTATCAATTCAGGCTAAACAGTCGATGAAATCTTAGTGGGAAAACAAAATTTCCTTACTTCTTGTTATGCAAACAG
>NW_008587478.1:114894-126835 GCF_000691845.1 Merops nubicus | reverse complement strand
AGCAGTACTGAAGGGGGAATGCTGACGGTAATAACAAAACAACGGAGTCAATTGTTCACATCAGAACGTAAAGCTTCAAAGTTTACAGATAACATAATCACCACCATTCGTAATGCAATGTTGACTTCTCCTGACATATGTTTAAACCTTATCTTATAAAATGTATAATTTTTAAATAATGTAATCGCACCTTCTTCAGGAGCCACTTATCTTTTATTAACTTTTTTTTTTTTTCCCCAAGAGTGAAATAACAACATGATCTCCACACTATTGAAACTCTTAGCAGAACATGTTATTTGCATTGCAGGAGTGATCAGTATAACAACCGTGTTAGTGTGTACCTTAAAATCCAGACAAACAGTACGTACTGACTATATATAAAAGATATCACAAACAGGATGTTCCAGTGACTTCACTGCTCTGTTCCTTGCCAAATAAATCTATTCCTTATCATGCAATTTTACCCATACTTTCTACATGAGTCAGTATTTTGTTTGGATGGCTTGGAACTGTTGTAACAGTTGAAGTCTATAGGCTCTGAAAGATACCTGTGTTGTTGACTCTTTCAGATGTTAAAGATACACCAAATTCAAGTATAAACATTTTGTCTTAAGAATATTTAGGATCTAGTTAAGTTCACAGACATGGGTATTCTGAGTTGAAGAAAGCTTGGAGCAACACATATACTGAGGTGAGACAAGGAACTTGGATGGCAGCGGTTTCCTTTTGCGTCCTGCTCCTTGTTCCTTCTGCTTAGCCTTGTCTGAGACAAAAAAAAAAATATGGCACACTCACTAAATAATGATTCTAGTTCTATGATGGTAGTGGTAGTCTAGCTGTCCACTAGACGGACGACCTTTTAAGGTTCACAGTAGACTAGATATGTATATCAACTATTACCTAGATAAGATATCTGCTTCTGTGGCTTTAGGTTTATATTATGTTAGAGGACTGTAAAACAGTGTTGAAAGCTATAGTAAAAAAATCTAGAGAAACAATACATATGTTATTTCCTTTTGCACTACTCTATTACTTCAGCTTTGGGTTTTTTTTCTGAATTTCAGGCACTATTTCTTCTTCTCTGGGGCTAAGCAGAATATAAATCCGTAAAACAAAGCATTTTTATATACAATCCAGCTGCCAAATCAAACTGCCCTTGACTTTTGTTTTTAAGTAGCCATATATTCCTTTTTAAGACACAGGAGTGGAGGGGACATGCAAAGAAAATCACACATGGAATGCAGCATGGTCTTGAATCTGAGTTAACATGATATTGTGACAAGTCAAAAGATTTGATGAGGTAATGCACTCACTCCATGGTGCTGAATGATTGTACTAGTCCATTTGGAGAGCTTACTTATCAAGATCACTTAATGTAGATATATGAACCAATAGCTGTTTATCACTTCAACAGATATTCTCCCCAGTTTCTTCAGATTCAGACATCCTTACTACATGCTGTACAAAGAAAGGTTTTATAGATGATGTAATATAAGAATGTGATTCAAAAAGCTGAGATCACTCATTTACCGATTTGACTTTTCATACGCAAATTATTTAGTTGATGGATGATTTTTGGTGTATAAACTAATGAAAACATAGGACTAGACTATCTCCATTTTTTTGTTAATGGTTTATCAAGATGTTTGGGATGGATTTGTGCTTGTCTGGGAACATTTTTGTTTCATTTGTTTCCAACATTTGCAAATAACCTGGCCACTTCAACACCAATGGAACCTAAAAGATAAGGCTATAATGTAAAGGTATTATTTTATCATTTATGAGCACCATCAATTAGTTTTCTCCCTTAATGCTTTGGGATCTGTATTTCTAGACTCAGTATCTATTCAGAGCTTGGCCTGGGCTTCTACGGGCAGCTGTTGCTACATTATTGGCCATACATATCCATACTGAATCCTTGACATAGTTGCCCTACCTAAGGTGCTCTCAGAAACTGTACTGCTTTCAGAGGAAAATCCTGTTATTCTCCTCCACCAGCCTTGTGTTTCCTCAAAATCTGTTTTGTATTGTCTCATACTTTCCACTTGTCACTGCCACACAGGTGCTATGAAATTGTTTAGACTTACGCAGAGATGTGTTTTCACTTAAACTGACAATTGGGAGGTACATCTTCCTTTTGTCATTTATGTTTTACTATGGTACTGTAGTAAAAGATGATAAGTTTGAATGACAAGGAAGGTTGAAGACATGTTTGGAGATCTAGAAGCTTTTAAATCTTTGTTGTTTGGAAATCTTTAAACAGAGAACATAATTCTCTTCTTACCCATTACCTTTTTACCATGCATGAGAAGGTTCAAGGTGCAGCAGAGTTTCTACCAGTCTTCCAGAATTATCACAACTAGAGCTCACTAAATCCTTCTTTGCTCCTTCTTTAGGGCCCTCCAATAATAGCAGGGAACTTTCCTACACTTCCAAAACTTTGCCTCCACCACTGTCTAGAATAACAAAGGTATAATCAGAAGTCAGGTGTACCTGAGATTTAGGCATGGCTTTTCCTTAGTATCTCCTTAGACAATACGTACTTTTTCCAGATTTGATTTTCTTCATTGTAAAATAAGAATAACAATACGCACTCAGCTCAAGGGGAATTGAGAATCTAAATCAGCGTCTATAAGACGTAAATATGTGTAAACATTTTATAATTAATTTTGTGTGTTTTTTTTTTCTGCAGTGCGCATATGAAACTGCATAAATTGTTGGTTAGTGAGGAATAAAAAAGATGCAATAAATTGAAAATTACAAATTAAGTCTGCAACATGTAGAAAATACCTTTGTAACTGGTGTCTAAATAAAGAATTATAGTGGTAGATTTTCTATTGTATAGACTACAGCATGGTGAAATAGTGCTGTCTACCTGAACAGACATCTTGAGAGACAAAAACAGACACACTGACCTCTGTATGGCTGAGTGAAATGACATCTGTAAAATATATGCCTCTCAATTACGGAAGGGATGACAAATAAGAAGAAATTAAAATAATGGGAAAGGATCGCTGAAGAACAGCAGCCAAAAAGGAGACAGACTGTATATATCTTACCTAGCACACCTAAAAAAACCCAGTCTATTACTGACATGCAGCATACAGTGGGTAAACAAAATCAACAAATCAAAGAACAATGAAGTATCCACCTCTAATATAGTGTTGACAGAATTTATTTTTGACACATTTGGTTTTTTAGTTATTATTTTATTCAGTTTTCACAGAATACTTTTGACTGTGTTGCATTCCACTCTCCAAGAATAATTTATTAACATTTTTGTTTCCTTAAAATGTCTCCTCAGATTTGTTGTTTGTTTTTTTTTTTTTTTTAAACTTGATTGCTTAAATTTAATTTGCAATTTTCCTTTGGAATAAAGTTTTGTGATTTTTTTTTTTTTTTCTTAAAAACATCAATCACTTTGCATTTGAAAAGTTTTGAATGAGTTATTGACATAAAGAGATAATTAGGAGGCAAGGGTCTGTTTGTATCTTGAAGGTTTGAAGGACAAATCTATATACTGCATGCAAATTTACCTAAGCCAGCTCTAAAGCAAAGTCCTGGAGAGTGTGACATAGCTGCCCATGAGCAGATCAGGTCTAGAAACAACAAAGCCATGCTCATGAAATCCTCCAAGTTAATAAATCCTGCTCCTCAAGAGTATTTGCTCAGGCACAACAAAAACATGATTCCATATGAAACTTGTTATTCCTTGATTGCCACATCTTAAAAGAGGACACTGCCCTGTTACTGTGAAATTACCTTTTTTGTGTTTGACTAGTTTAGGACTTCTATACTGTAGCATCTGAATCTGATCTGCTTCTATGTCTGAAGCAGACATGCTCCAAATGTTTACAAATGCAGAGGTTAACCTCCTTCTACCCAAATCTCCCATTTCTGAAGGTGGTTTAATAACACTTTCCAGAAATGCCTGAAATGTGCTCAAATACTTGCAATGAGAGCCTAGGTAAGTAGCTAACTTTGACATAGTTATAACATCCTGTAACAAAGCTGAAGAATTTAGCCAATATAATTGACATACACCTGAAATTCCACAACAAGGGTGAAAAAAGTTCTAGAACAAAACAACCTCTCTGAGGCAAACTTGAACTTGACAACTTACCACCTTTACTCCAGATGAGATCTCCACATGTGAAATTTTTCAACAATTTTACAGTGGTGCTTGAGTTATAGACCACTAATCCGTAGCAGTAGAGATAACAGAATTTAGCCCTAAGCAAAGAGCAGACAGCAAACACCCCATCACACCACACACCCCCTCCTCCCAGTCTGCAGCCTGCTGGCTTCTTAGTGCCAATATTTACCACTATGACTACCAGCCCTGGGAGATACGTGAAGCAAAATGTAAGCAGAGGCTGGTGATACAGCCATTTAAAAGTGCAAACATGCTAAAAGAAAGCCTGCACTTCAAAGAGTCTGCCATGGTGAAGTCACCAGCAGGACTACTAACAATGTAATTTTTGTAAATGAATACCCAGTAAGCTAATACGTTTTTAAAATATGAATCTTTTGTGCCAAGTGATAAAGTACAATCATTATCAATCTGGTAAAATGAGTGAACTTTCAACAAGAATCGATGGTGCACACTGTGTATGCATTTTGTCAGTCCTACACATGGGACAAAGGAGAGTTATCTGAAACAAATCCCTTCTGTAAGGGAGGAATAGGAATCAGTAAATATATAAAGTGGTTATCGCACAGGTTGATAACATTTATGATGTTTCAGTTGTATTATGTGTAATATACATGACAAATGAGTTTCATACCTGTAAGAGTTTATTTGCCACACATGTATTAGCAGTCAGGGCAGTTTAGAAGTCTTCATGTTGAGACACCTCCGATCTTCTGTCTGTACACTGGTTGACTTGCATTTTTTTCCTGATGAATTTTCCACTTTCCTCGTTCCCTTGGGTATGAGGCATGGCTCATTGCCTGAATCTAGCTGTGTTGTCTTCAGTTCAGAAGAAAACTAGATCCTTTTTAATTGAAAATTGTGTCAAACTTGTGTTAGCTTTGATGTCACAAGGTTGTTTGCATTGAAAACTAAAGATCAAAAAAAGCAGAATTAAAATCCATGCAAAATCATTCCCATAATTATGACATAAGAAAATCAGCATAACAGCCCTATTTAGGATATTTACGAAAAAAGCCAAAACGGATTGTAATCTACAACACCTATCAGCAATAATGTCCACTATATAATTGTACTCAGTATGAAAAAGTGGTTTGGCTTTTTGCAAACAATATAGTATGGTATAATATCTAAAGTCCACCTAGTGCAGTTGTCTAACTCCCGTAGGGATCAGTGCAAATGTTTTAGAGGAAATGAATGAGTTTTTCTACAGATAGATAGATAAGCAATCCATGACTATGAGTCAGCAACTATAAAAAAATATACACAACAAAACACAAAATATTAACAGACATAACTTGTCATATTGTCTTATACCCCCCACTGAAAAACAAATTATTATTATGTCATACTCCTACCCCACTGTATTACATACCAGTGGCAGCTGCAAGTTTCCATAGACTGTGTACCGAATTTCACTTACTGACCTGTTCCATGCATTTTTGTCTTTACATTCAAAGAATACAAAAATCTGAAGGCCTATTGTACCTGTAGGTTTAATTCTACAAATGGATAGAAATCTCTACTTGTGGCTTCCTTCCGTAAGATTAAATATGTTCTTTATGTAAATACGGCCACATAATTGAGAATTGGTATATGATGCAATGAATACTTTTTTCCGTTTATTTGAGACTGTATACCCTTGTCCAACTAACATAGTTAAAGAACCTTTTCCTGATAAAAGAAGGATGTTGATATTATTCATATCTTTACAAATTGAATGAATTCTGTTCTATTCAGGAACTCCAGATGAAGAGAAACTGCAGAATCATGAAGAGATTAATTCCATGGAAGTAAATGATCTGATATATATGGTAATTAGGTGACACTGTGATAAGCACCTCAGAAATATGATAGAATTTGCAATACACTTTCTTCCCTGATAATATTTCTGCATACATACCTCATTCTTTTCTCCTCAGAACAAAATCCAGCTGATAATCTTTTTATACTTGTACTTGTTCTTTGTCCTTTTGGTCCCATTCGCAGCCACATGAAGCACTCCCCTTCCAGTTCATGTAGCATTGGATGAGCATTGATGATGGTTCAGCTAGCACACAAAGCACAAGCAATAAATATGTAAATTTTTCATTTTCATGTAAACACAATGCCTTTAACAGACAAAGATGGTTATTGGAAGTTGGAGACCTTCTAGGAAATTGAACACATCTGGGAAAAGTTATGGGTATTGATAAGATCAATATAAATCAATAAACACTTTCCTACTACTTGCAGAAGCCAGTTTCCAAAAAGTATTGGAGCTCCAATTCTTGTCCAATTCTGTTTAAACTACCTGGATTCTCATATTTGTGAATATCTATTTTGAAGCATTAAATAACTGTCAGACACTCTACAGTCAGCATTTATATAACCTTCCATGCTTACCACGTCCTGTTTTATTTCCTGTCTCTCCAGAACCTGTCTCACCCATCCTGACTGATTCAACGTCACATGAAACAGTTTTGTTGTTCCTGTGCTGTCTTTCTCACACTGTGCTCTACACAGTCCTGATTGCTAGTGTACAGCCTTGTTTTTGCCATACAGCCATATTCATGTTTCAATGATTCCCCCTTTAGAGCTTTTGCTAATAAATTACTGTGCAACTGCAATAATACAGTAATAAAGCCACTATGTCTTATATCTAGACATATACCATTTCTGTGTCTTCTTCTGAGATATTGCTTGACACAGTGTTTGACAAATACCAATACTGTTTGACATGTCCATGCTCAGTGTATATGCCAGCAAGTTGAGCTCATTACAGCAATTGGGAAATACCACTGCAGATATTAATTTAGGTATTAAGGTACTGACAGATATTAAGGTAATGTCAAGTCTTTGAAATAAATCCTTATTAAAGGAAAAGTGTGTCAATAAGCTCATAAAGTGTTTCTTCCTTATTTCTTTCAGTAAGTGCAAAGCTTTGGCTCTGAAGAATAAGAATTTATATTTACAGCTGGTAAGTGTATTGTCACTTATAAAATCAATATTCTCCAACTCTGATTTCTGCTGTTTATGTTTTATTTGGAAATGTTACTAGGGTCTGAATGGTTTGGGGACTTATTTTTTTAGAATTGTTTGAAAGGATTTGCTGTAATTTCAATCTTGAAATAAATTTCACAGAACATCTCCTTTTACAGGTCACAGTCTAATTTCTTCATCTTTCTGCTTCTCTCTGATCTCATTTTCCTGTCCTAGATCAACTAAACCATTGGGATTCTACTAATCCCATTTCATATGGAAGCAAAATGTCATACTGGAATGTTTTGTAGAACAGTTAAGTTGATTTTCTGTTATCTTATGTTTCCGTCACTGATATCTATTACATTCTTTTCAATGCGCAGTTGTTTCTTTGACTTTTATCCTGCCACTGTCTTTTGATACTAGTCCTTCAACCCATGCTAAAAATCTGTACTGGTTCAGTTTTTTCACTAGCTAGAGAGGTTTGGTAGAGTCCTCACAGGCACTGAGTTCAAATACAAACTTGAACAAAATTATTCCAATCAAAATCAGAACAATGATCTCCAGATTTTGTAATCAGACTTGAGATGTTTTCTCAGGAAGCAAACATAGGTCATGATTTCATTTAATAGAATCTCACATGGAAACTTGAACGTCCAATTATTAACACAGTGTAAAAATTATAATTTTAACATAATAAAGATGTATAGATTATTCTTTAATTGCTTTCTGATTTTGATTTTTAACTCAAAACAATGTGTGAATATGCATTATACAAATCCCAGTTTTGTACAGGTCCTCATGTAAAAATCAAGATTTTTTTTCTGCTATTGTTAAGTATTAAAATCTTACTTTCTCCTAAGGGAAAATGGAGTTTTCATCTGTTCTCAATAACCAATGCTCTCAGAAAATATGACAGATCATGAAGTTCACAGTGAAAGGAATGAGAGATGTCAACAATTCATTCTTAATAAATATCTCATAACAGTTGTGCCAATCACAACTGGCAGCAGGTAACAAACATTCATGGCTGGCACTATGGAAGAAAGCTGAAACTACACTTCTCTCTCATACTGTCAACAACACACACAAGCGGCTGGTGCCTGGCTGGTAGTGTGGAGAACTGCGGTCCTGTGACTAGTAGCAGATCATGATGCAAGGATATCAGTTCTGACATGTAGTAGGAGACAGAGAATACTCAGGAGAGTTTTTTTGTTTGTGTAGCCTGTTCAGCACAGCCAGCTCTCTGCTAATCAGCCTGTCAAGGGAGCTAGCTTTGGCTATACTTGTCTTTTATTAAGTCAGATGCCCCCCAGTTTCAGTTTACTGACAGACAATTTTCAGTTTGATTGGTGATACTGAACACATTCCTTAGTTCCACAGTTCTGCTTGTTGCATCTGGATGTATTAGCACTTTTGCAACTAGTCACAGCACCTGAGTTCATGTCGCATTATGATGTAGAGAGAAATGTCTGTCCTATACTGCTGGACATGAATCCTGAAGAGATTTTGGCTTCATTCCCAGCTTGCCTGGAGGCAGTATGCATAGACACAGAAAAGCTACTTATAACTCAGTTTTTAAGAGGTGTAGAGAACCTGTAGCTCTCATTGAAAGGCTGATATTAATATCTGTGGAACAGTTGTTTTTATGAGAAGATGAATTCTGAATTTATGCAGTCATACTGACTTGGAGGCCTGTCTTGACAGAGCTCAGCACTTAGTGCAAGAGCAGACTATGTATACAATGTATGGAAGACAGAAGTTGGAGTCACATTTCCAGGCACACGATGATGAATGAAGTGACTTGGAAGCTACCATGAATTTACCAATTAATTGATAATGGAACAAGGAGAAAATAGAGGATATCACCTATTTTTATTTTAGCCACACTTTTGACACTTACTTTTCACAATATTGTGTGCAAGTTAGAATGTACACTATGTTGTGTGCATCACTATCTGATTGCAAGGCCAATCAGCTAGAGAAAAACCCAACTGGATGATCGGTCTCAGAAAACGATGTTAAATGTGTTATTTGCTGTCTAAAACCTGGTAAGACATAGTGATCTATGCTGTGATATGTCTTCTTTGACATCCTCCACAATGGTCAAGGAGAGGTGAAGGGAAACTTCCTTCTCAGGCTGGCAAGTGACACCAAGCTGGGGGAACTGGAAAACACACTGGAGAGCAGGGCTGCCATCCAGAGGTACCGGGACATGCTGGAGGAATAGTCTTTGTGCAGCTCATTCTGGATAAATGCAGAGCCTTGTCCCTGGGAAAGCAGAGGCCCAGACTGGCATTGCCTGCCTGAGCAGCAGCTCTGCAGAAAAGTCGCCAGGGCGCTGGCAGACAAGGAGCTGCACAGGAGTCACCCTGGGGCTGGCAGTATTTGGCACTGTAGGAGCAGTAAATGATGAAACTGGCATTTGTTCTCTGATTAGCAGCAATTTCTTTATAAAAAGTTACTTCATTTATACTTACTTAAACACATATCTATCTTGTTTGTGACTCCTTGTTTCAGCTGGTATGAGCAAAAAGTGTATTTTCCTGATACATACAAGGGAGTAAAATAGTCTTGTCTTCCATAATTGCATATTTCTGAGAGACAGTGGAAGCCACTCTTCCTATCTATAGTTTTGGAATGCTGATTACCTAAACAGTGGCCTGAAACCAGTCAGGAGGCTAGTAAGGCTCCCCCACTGGGAAGAAGCAGAGTCTGAGCTGTGGCTGCTTTGACACCATCAGTTAAAGAAAGGTGGTGGAGAGTCTGAATGCTGGAGTTTGGATAAAAAAGAAACAAAAAGTGATGCAGGAGAGATAACAGATAACAAGAGATCTCAATGGGATCTAAAAGAGCATAATCAGCTTCTGACAAAGGAAAAAAGCAATAGGTTCCTCTTTCCGTTCCCCAGGTGCTGGCCTTGCCCTCTCTGAGACTGACCAGTAGTCATGCCATTTTGAGAAATTTATACACCTTTAATAAAAAAGATGTTGCCTTTGTGGCTACAGACATATTTTGTAACTTTATCATCCTGTGTAGCTGATGTCTGTAGTGTTGACCCAGAATATTTGGAAAAGTAGTTTGTGAGCTTTAATGTTATAGTAAATTATATAGTCCAAGAACATAGGGTATTTGGAATAAAGCATGAATATTTGAATGCAGATTTAGAAGTCACACCAAGTCTAGCTTTGGTAGGATGAATAAAATTCCTTTTCTTGACATTCTGTAAGTACTACAGAATAATAGCAAGGTACTTAATTGGCTTTCTTCCTAGCTTTTGCCCCTGTATTAACATCAACTGAAGTCCAGAATAAGTTCTATGCACAATGTGATCTTGAACTGCATTGATTTGCTTTTCCTTGTTAATATTCCTTCACATATGATTGCACAAATGGAGATATTTAATTTTGGCAACCATTTAATTTTAGTTTACTTATTGGAATATAAAATGTCAAAGAGGTACACAGAATATTTTCTTCCTAAAATATGATTGCCTAGCTTTTCTCTCTAGGGACTTTCTCTGGATTAGAACAGAGATGTGAGTGTTGCCAAAATCCAATTACATGTGTGGACAATGGGGAACATGCTGCTGAGACACAGTTAACTGACAGTCATGAAAACATGGAGCTAATGCCAATATTTTCCATAGTAGCCAGACTTCAAATCAAGAGCAGCAAGTTTAAATTACCTTCTACATTTCCATATTTCATGGAGATTTGTTATTCTTTTAGGTGCTACTATTTTGGAAAGCATGGAACAAGAAGACAGTGAAAATCAAGTTGAATGAAACTTTTCTATTTCAATAATAGTATTTTGAAATCAACAGCTCTACTTGGAAAAAATTTCCAAGTCTAACTGAGAGATGAACTGTAGCTGGAATACATTGGAACAAGTTAGGGAGAAATTTAAAGACATTAAGTTCCTAAATATGTGAAGTTTCCAAATCAGCTTCAGCACAACAAAATGTAAATCTGCATACTTTGAGCTCGTACTGACAAGCAAGGTGATATTTGCTTCTGCTTTACTATAAGTCAGCTAAAACAATTTTGATTAACAAAGGCTGTGAAATGTCATAGAGTTAATGGCATCCTGAGAGGCAGGGCATATCAGTTAGATTTAACTCCTCTGTGAAAAGTAGTCCATAAATAAAATCTCAAGATCTCCTGACAAAACATTTTCTGAGAAATGTGAAATTATAGGTGCATGTTTGACAGCAAAATTTATACTAGAAGCAGTAAAAAGAACTTTATTAACATAAACAAGTCAAGTATCCTAATCCTTTTCAGAACTCGTAAGCTTCTCAATAAGATGAATGCTGGGCAAGAAAGTTACCTTGCATTTAATTTAGCCTTGGGAGAGACCCTTGTCAGCATCTTTTTGAACAATACTTTCTCTCAAAGGACATTAGAAGAGTTTGTACAACTTCTCCTGGGCTAATGCAGTTATCACAAAGGCTGAATTTCATTACAGTTTTGGATGAAAAAGACAATATAAATATGTATGGAAAGGGTTAATTTTTTTAGGCTAACACAGATCCTCAATTATTTATCACATTTCATGAAATTTGAAGGTCATTAAATGGAGGCAGCTGTACTGGCTCCTGTGTCAGGTTACGGTCTGACACGCAAATAACAGAAAAAGACTGCTTCAGGTCTTTGCCACCATGCATTGCACGCCTTGTAAAAGCTGTCAATAATTATTGGTTGGTTTTTGGTTTGTTTTTTTTCCCCTTCCTGAATGCTCATAGGTGACTTCAAATAGTCCTGGTAGTACAGAATCAATACCTTAGCGCCAGCAGCCACAGCAAAACTGTTATCATTACTGTGT
>NW_008587478.1:106092-114871 GCF_000691845.1 Merops nubicus | reverse complement strand
CTTCCTAGAGCCACTAAATATTCCAGCAAGCATACACAGCATCTTCACAGCAAATTCTTTCCACCTTCTACAGGTAGATAACATTTCATTCTTTCCTTTTATTGGAGGGTGTTATGGTTAAGGAATAAACTGAGATAAAAACAGGCAATGAGAGGAAAGATTGCTCAGTCTTTAATTAAGTGACACCAGGACACTGTTTCAAAACACCAGTGATTAATTAATTTGCACCCCAATCTGGTAAAAAAGAAAAAGAAAAAGAAAAAGAAAAAGAAAAAGAAAAAGAAAAAGAAAAAGAAAAAGAAAAAGAAAAAGAAAAAGAAAAAGAAAAAGAAAAAGAAAAAGAAAAAGAAAAAGAAAAAGAAAAAGAAAAAGAAAAAGAAAAAGAAAAAGAAAAAGAAAAAGAAAAAGAAAAAGAAAAAGAAAAAGAAAAAGAAAAAGAAAAAGAAAAAGAAAAAGAAAAAGAAAAAGAAAAAGAAAAAGAAAAAGAAAAAGAAAAAGAAAAAGAAAAAGAAAAAGAAAAAGAAAAAGAAAAAGAAAAAGAAAAAGAAAAAGAAAAAGAAAAAGAAAAAGAAAAAGAAGAAGAAAAAAAGAAGAAAAAGAAAAAGAAAAAAAAAAAAAGAAGAAAAGAGAGGGAAATGGACAATGAAAAAGTTTGGGTTTGCTGTGATAGTAAACAACATACCCTTCCCGTGATTTTCTTCTCTTCTTAGACAAAGCACACACATGCAATCTTGCACTCAGAAGGGTGAATGCAGAACCCTAAAAAGGTATGGTTTTATATAGATGCACTTAGTCTACCCTTTAATTAATCAACTGAATGCCTCATTTTTACTTCAAATCATTCAGCATTTCTAGCTAGGTTGTGTCATTAAATATGCCATTTCCCCATTTGAAAAAAAAAATGTCAAGCTATAATGATACACCTACCACATTGTACTGCCTATACTAAACGGAAATCATGATTGACTGACAGCTGGAGTCTCAGAAGTAATAATAATTTTCAACAAATATGAAATACATAACTTTCATTAGTGGCTGTAAAACATTTGGGGAAAAAAAACAAAGTGAAGTGCAACAATTTTTTTTTTTTTCTGTTTTCTTTGTGTTTGTGTTTTATCCTTATTTCTCTGTTACTTAGCATATTCCTTTTTCCAAGTTTTTTTTCATTTTTTAACCTTATATCTCATCCTGTGGTCACCACAGACACTATGCTAACTCTTTTACCACAGTTTGGCACAAGTGAAAGAGCTGTGCCACTTAAAGGGCAAAGTAGCATGTATTTCTTATGCATCTGTTCTTAAAGATCTATTAATATTAGTCCTTTTGAGTTCATAAAGTTAATAGGAATGTGAAGAACATGATAATTAAAAACATTTTAGAAAAGAGGAGAGTTTAGTACAGTTACTGCTACTAGCTCACAACCACTACAACTTTTGCTGTAGGAATTTTATTCATGGTATATCTGGGGTTCTTTTATTATTGTTTTTTGATAACTAGGAAAGAAAACCCTGAGGTAAATATTAGTGTAAGTAAAGATTCAGATGGTTGATCAACATCTGAGTCTAGATTTTTCAGGGTCAGACAACTTCATTCGGACAACTAAATCCCTGGTCAAGCTAAGGAATAAGATACTCGTCAGAGGTTTGCACCCCTAATGTGAGTGCTAGTCTTCCTTTGACAATAATGTAGGGCTAGAATTAAAGGGTTAAGTTCCTTGCTAATAAGAAAAGCCTCGTGAGAGAGAGGAAATAATGACAAAATAGAATTTGTCCAACAACAATACTTGTACAAAAATGTTTTAGATTGTCACCTCTCATAAGAAGAGACAACTAGGAAATAGTTGTTCACTAAAATTGCAGTAGAAAGGTCTTTTCTGTCATTGTGAAATCTTCATGATTTTTGAAAATCTGAGTCATACATATAAACTGTTTATGAAGTGTTGATTCTTTTTTTGCAAATTGTCAATTTTTGTCAATAATTGAAGAAAACAAAATATATTAAATTTATGTCTTATATATATTTTTTTAAAAAGTAATATTGGAATCAGTATATATTGCTTAAAAAATGGTATTCAATATCAAGAAAGCTTTTTCTCATTTAATTTTTAACTCAGAAATCTGTCCAAGAACAACTCTTTGACAGAGATATTTCAGCTTTTATGAACTGATGAATTTTTTAAAACCTCCTTCACTGAATAATTCTTCAGCATGCCTACTGCTGACTCTATCACCAATGACTAAATCTAGTCACATACACAAAGCTTCCCACCACGATCCTTTCAGAGGAGCACAAGTTGCTCCACCAGCCAGCCGTGCCATAGTGAAGCACTGGATTGTGGAGTGGTGGCCTTTCCTCCTCCCTCCACTTCGTGTTTTGGGACTAGGCAGAGCTGTTAGGAGTATGTAACTCATAACCACATTTGTGTGGAAACTTTCACCTATTACTAAGTCACATCTGCCACTATCAAGCAGACCTAGTAACGTATTTTTGGCACATTCTCCAAGGCTTCTTAACAGTGTCACTGGAGAAATATACTATTGTTAAGCAATAACATTTCACAGGCAGCCAAGAGCCATCACTTACAGTGTTATTCTTATTTACAGTAGTACTGAGTTTATGTCAGGCATAGCTAAGCTCAACCAGGAGTTCATCTGGAGCATTAATTTATCTTTTATCTTTATTTTATCTCAGTGTACATCCTTGTTTGCATTTCTTGTTTCTACTCAACACGGTGGGTTATTCTGTAACACTATGTGAAAAATAGACTGAACGGTCACCAGTATTCTCAATGGGTGACTCCTCATAAAGATGGAAGTGGAAGAAACTTATATTTCTATTCAGAAAGAAGGCAGGGAATACCCAAGATATAAGTTTGTTTTGCAGTTTACTGCCACATTTAGCCAAATTTTACAACTTCACTTGGCTGAGACACCAACTCTCTAAATTTTGGGAAAACTGCATTGAAAGAGGTCAGCCTATGAATCTTTTCCATATACTATCTGATAAACTGTCTTTCTACTGGTGTAGAGGGATTTCTGTGGTAGTATACACTCACCTGCAATAAATATAACTTTTTTCATAATATCAGAGAGTAATTCGAGTGGCTGCAGACATGAAGAAATCTATTCTGTTGAAAGGAGAAATTGTCAGTGCAGTATGAAAGGAGTTCAGCAAGAAAATATATGTCGTTGTAAACACTGCTTTCTTTGAGATTATGTATTGTGTGATCTCCTTCACGTATATGAAGACAGGGATAAATGCAACCATTATAATCTACTGAATAACATATCTCTCCTAAAAGTTTTGTATAAATCATTCAGTCCTTAGAAATTCTGATAACAATATTTTTCTTTTCCATTATATATATTTTTAAATTAACTATCATAGACAAGTATTGTTTAGATAGAAACCTAATGTTATTTCTTTAAATCACCTTAAAGAAAAGTAGAAAGTAAGAGGACATAATATGAATCTGAAATCTTTGGTCAACATGAAACTTTCCCACAGCCCAGTCTAGTCTTTCTGAAGGCTGGGATATCTGATATACATTATGCTCCTGGATTAAAAAAAAAAAAAAAAGTGTCATAATTTAATAAAAGAAAAACTTAACAGCAATGTATTTGTCACCTCTAGCATGCCATTATACTACCTACGTAGTAGTCCTAAACTGGTATAGGCATTATTTAAGAAGTCTACTTCTTCTAAAGTTACCACATAACAGTAAGATGACAGTCATTGACCAGCAGGATTTGCAATGCAACTTTTGAAATTATTCACAGACTAGTTAAGAAAAAGCTTTTTTTGATCTTGGATTAGTAAAACAAACAGTAACTTTTTACATTCCACAAAGTCTGTAAAGTATACCAATTATCTCACTTCTGTTGGTATTGAAAAATGAAGCAAAGGCTGAGTTCATCCTCTGCTCTTAAGTACACTGTCATTACTCTAACTGCTTCTGCATATATTTTTATTTCAGTTTTTCAGTGTCAAACCAGGGTCATAATAGAGATAAAATCATACTATTTCTTCTGCTAGCTGGACCAAGATTCATGTCACTGTGAATTTGTGGTTTGTCTTCTGGTATGTCTTCTAGCACGACTACCACTCATAAATCCCAGCTGCTTTTGCAGAAGGCATGTTGAATGACCCTGCAATCACTTTGTGTTAATTCATGGATAAGTGAGAATTTTGGAGTGTGATATGGCATAGCCTCCCCATCCACAAAGCTATTATTTGGTCTTTGAGTCAAACAACGGGGGCTTTTAAGATCTGAGTTTCAGCTTTAGAGTCCTTCTTAATTTCCCTAAGCCCAAGTTTTTCCATACTACTATTGTCCACTCAATATAGGCACCAGTGAAGGCACCTTCTGGTTCATATAGTTCAATGTAGACATAAAGTCAAGATTAGAACAAGTTGGTTTCCAACTTCTGATTAAGCATTTAGAAGCATCTGTCTGACAAGGGAACATTTCTTGTTCCAAAGCTAAGCCTCGTGTGGAACTTTTTCACTCTTTTGCCACTGAAGTCAGTGGAAAAAATTAAACAGGTTTTTCCACACTATCAAACTTAAAGAGGGTCATTGCTGTTGTAGCATCTTGAAGTCAAAGAAGTCAGACATAATCTTAATGTTTATCTAACACATACACTGAGGGGAAATAGCTGTAACTGAGATGATTTTAAAAAAATTCCTCTATCTCAGACACATGCAAGTTTTTTCTTTGCATTTTAAAATGTCATTTATGTTTAAAAATAAATACAGTCCACTTTCTGAAAGATATTGTTTGGCCTTCATGTTCTCTCACATCAACTTTTCAAGTTATTTCATTAATTTTTTGCAATTGTTCATAATATGTCTTTTAAAAACAGAGAAATGCCATAAGCACATGATGAATCCAAGTGTGTTGATAACCCTTCTTCAGCCACTGTGTCTCTGTCATTTCTTTTATGAAGAAGTGTCTATTCACTCTCAGTGTTCCCTAGACTGTCATTAATTATTGTCCATAGAGGAACTGCAATTTCTGGCTCCCTCTGATGGGCCACTTTGGAATGATAATGACCCATTGAGATGCAATATTCCATTTCTAATTTTTTCATAAGTCATTCTCAGATAGGAATATCATGGCTCTGTTCCTTTACTTCCCTTCTCTTTTTTGACAGTGTTTGTGAGACACTTTTAAATTTTGGTATATGAATCTCTGGCTAGCCACTTGCAGATTTTTAATACTTTATGTGCCCAAAATTGCAAATTAGAATTCTAAAGCTTTCTCTTTCCAGGTTTCCATAGCAACTCTTGTACAGTTTATTCATTAGAAAGAGTTCTGTTTAATTGATCTCCTAATGTATTGCTTAATAGTAACTGTTAAGCAGTCTTTTGTTTCCAGGTCATATTTAGGGTTCACATATTTGCATAAAAGCATTTCATTAGCTGAAACCAATCATTATTAGTAATTTTCTTTTTTTAGTTTAAAATAACTAAACCCTCATTGAGATTTTCTGAATAGCAAATATTTATATCTTGCTGAATGGGTTTTCTCTGTGAGCCTGGGTGCTTTGTTTCTCTGAGCAGCAAGAAAATTACAGAGCTTCAAAATGTTAATCAGGGAAGACAAAAAGAAAGTGGATTTTTTTCCAATTGAAATGTAAATTCACAGTGACGATAACTATAGGCCACAGGCAATATTTGATGACAAAGTTGTAATGGATAAACATCCTTTAAAAATCACAGTAATGCACTGCCCAACTTGAATATGTTGGGATTTTTTCATTATGCATGATAATTTTCTGACACCTTAAGCTATGGAAGTTTAAAGCCTCAAAGAAATCCTTTCTTGTAATATGGTGCTGTCCAAAATTCTTCCCACTTAAGTTAGTCAGCTTTGATGAATATTTTTATAGTCAAATATACCAATTCATTCAATTCTGCATTCATTTTGCAGTTGCAAGCTGATTTTCAGCTTACTGGGGTATATGAACGCGAAACAATTCACCCAGAGTGACACGATGAAATTTAATCCTGACAATATAAAAAGTGTGTTCATGAAGAACATCCATTTAAATTCCTTCTAGTTAATAACTGCCATGGAAAACAAAGTATATAGTGTTCAAAGGAACTTCTCCTTAAACACCTTAAAAAGAGATAACCCATCAAACTTTCTGAAGTTTGAATGGAGAGTAATAGAGCTCACTCCAATGGCTGGATTCGTGTTATACTTACTGGGAATGAAGTTCACAAATTCGTATGAATTGATTACAAATCTGAATATTCTAAAATCATTTTTTCAATTTCTTTTAATCTTAATTCTGTTCCTTCCAGTGCTTGAAGTTTATGGTTTTCAAGATTTGCTCACAAACATGAGAGCTTTAAGTCTCATTCTTCCACTGTTTTGCTTCTTTTTCAATGCAACCTGATATTCCCAAGCACTGAACTTCAAGAAAGTCTCATGCAAATAGAAAATATGGTAAGATTTCTAATGAATTCCCAGGCCTTCCCTGGAATTGCACCATTCTAAAGCAAATTAACCCCTTCAGATCTCAAAACATTCAAAAGCAGTTTTTCCTATGAGTAATCTAATGTAATACACATAGCTTGAGCAAAACCCACAATGTTGGGGAAAGATTTGAGAGGGTCTATAGTGAAAAATAAAGGAAAGTTATTGTGTTTGACCTTCTATTTTCTAATAAAATACTAGGAAAAATCTCTGTTGATATTGCTAATGTTTAGATATGATGGTGAAGGTATCCAGAAAGAGAAAGAAATACCATTAATGTTTGGTAAATTATAGGCCAAGCTTAATTCACCAACTTGAAGCTTCTATTTAAAGTCATAGAATGGTTTGGGTTAGGAAGGATTTTTAAAGTATATCTAGTTCAACTCCCCTTTAGTGAGCAGGGACATCTTCAACTAGGTTGCTCAGCACCTTGTCAAACCTCTACAATGAATGTCTACCACATCTCTGGGCAACTTGTTTCAGTGTTTCACCACCCTTATTTAAAAAAATTTCTTCTTTATATCTAGTCTAAATCTACCTTCCTTTAGTTTAAAATGATTACCTTATGTCATGTCACAACAAGCCGTACTAAAAAGACTGTTTCCATCTTTCTGACAGGCCCTCTTTAAATGTTGAAAGGACACAAGAAGGACTGCCCAGAGTCATCTCATCTCCAGGCTGAACGTCTCCAACTCCTCTATCCTTTCTTCAAAGGAGAGGTATTCCAGTCTTCTTATCATTTTTGTGGCCTTCCTCTGGACCTTCTACAATGGATCTATGTCCTTGTCCTGAGGACTCCAGAGCTGAACACAGTACTCCAGGTGTGATCTTACCAGACCACAGCAGAGTGGCAGAATCATTTCCCTCAACCTGCTTGCCACACTGCTTTTGATGTAGCCCAAGGTACTGTTGGATTTCTGGGCCATGAGTTCACATTGCTGGCTCATGTCCAGCTTTTCATCCACCAGTACCCTCAAGTCCTCTTCACAGGCTCTCAATCCCTTCATCCTCCAGTCTCTATTGATACCGAGGATTGCCCTGACTCACGTGAAGGATCTTGCATTTGAACCTCACGAAGTTCATATAAACCCACTTCTCAAGCTTGTCTGGATGATATACCACCCCTTTGGTATGTCAGTTGCACCTCTTAGCTTGACTTCATCTGCAGACTTGCTGAGGGTGCACTTGTTCCCACTGTCTGTGTTGTGGATGAAGAGATTAAACATCAGTGGCCCCACTACAGACCCTTGAGGGATCTGATCTAGACATTGATCCGTTGACTGCTACTGTTTGGATATGACCATCCAACCGATTCTTTATCCACAGAACAGTCTGCCTATCAAATACATAACTCTTCAATCTGGACTGAAAGATATTGGGGGGGATTTGGTCAAAGGTCTTGTAGAGATAGGAGACATCTGTAGTTCTTCCCATAGAAGGCCACTAGGATGGTCAGGCAGGACTTAGCCATGGTGAAGCCATATTGGCTGTGTTGAATCATCTGTGTCCTCCATTCCTCCATGCATCTTAGCCTAGCTTCTAGAAGGATGTGTGCCTTGATCCTCTCAGGCACAGAGGGGAGGCTGACAGGTCAGTAGTTCCCAGGGTCCTCCTATCTAGCCTTTCAAAAATGGGTGCAATATTTTCCTGTTTCCAGTCTCCAATGACTTCCCCTGACTGCTGTGACTTTTCAGATATCATGGAGAGTGGCTGATGTTGTCTGTACTTGAAAGGATGCATATGAATACTTCTTGCCCCCTGATAATTTAAAAATAAGAAACATCTTTGAAGGAAAATTTACTTGATGTGAACTTTTAAAGAGTTCCAAATATCTTATTCTATTTTCCACTCATTTTCTGCCATGCTGAAAAATGTCAGCAAGGAGAAAAGTTGTGTCAAAAGTCTTCCTGAGAAGGTCGTTTATTGGTAGAGACCTAAGGCAGAGTAAGTGTGAACTGATGCGGTTTTGTGTATATGTGAAAATAATTTTAATAAATAGTGTTATGGTTTCACATAGTATGTTTGCATGAGTAAGGAGTAAACCATAATTTTTCACTTTTTTGCATATTCATGGAGGTGTCTGCTGAAGACTGGATGTCATCTTACTTTAAATTCATCAGGGATATCAAAGAATTATGTTACAGTCTCAGTATCACTAAAGTGAATTTTTTAGACTGTTATAGAAAACCAAGATAATTTGTAACATTTAGATATTTTGAATTATGTGGTTTAAATGCATGAAAATCAAAGATTTTTTTTTCTACTAATCGTCATATCTCTTAAAAAACTTTT
>NW_008587478.1:73864-106061 GCF_000691845.1 Merops nubicus | reverse complement strand
TACAGAATAGTATTAATGACGACAGTCTCACAAAAAAGTATTCTTCATTTATATTTTAAACCATTTTCTCTGCCTTTGTTATTTTTTCCTTGCTGTTTGAAAGCCTTTGAGTATAGCGACAGAGTAATAACTTTATAACCTTCAGTGATGTTTGCTTGTTCTTAGTTTTAGAAATATGCCTTGTGAAACCAGCCTTAGCAGTATTATACCAGCTACTACAGGACAATCAAACATATTGAACAAGACCAGTAGTTTAGCGGCAGTTACACTTCCTTAATCATGTTGTTTTCCCCTACAAAGAAGAAGACACCTAAGAAAGAAATGAAGCACAAAGGAGCCAAAGATGCAGGCTTTCTTAACGCCTTTCTCAAAATAGCACCCTTGAACTACTGATGTGTGTGGATGTGCTCTAAGAAGCTTCAGTAATTTCAAGACTTAGCAAGTATCTCTTGGCTACACCAAGAAGAAAATAATCTATATTCTTCTGTACTATTCTTTTCTAGCAAATTTATTTGCTCTGTGAAGTTCAGCAAAATACTTCCATTTTGTTTTTGAAACAGAGTGTATGAAAGAGGGAGACAATAACATGCATATACTTGGCCATGTCTACTTCTGTGAATACAGACAGATCGTTTTTTGTAGGTGTGCTCTTCCTACGTGTCTCAGCAGAAGAACAATTAGCTAAGCAACTTTAAGATTCTACAATGTAGTGATTGGTCCACTTTCAATGAGAAGCCTCAACAGAGATACATTCAACTGAAGAAAAAGACATTTTCATATTTGCATGCCTAAAACTAGAGAATATCTGGCAATGTGTTAGAGTAGCATTTTCAGTAAATTTTTTCAGATATAATTTTAAACATTTTTGGTATTGTCTTGTTCCTTTTTGGTACTAAAAAAAAAGATAAGTGAGAACCATGAAAGAACATCAAGGAAACCACTTCTTTTTTTTAATGTTGCTGTTTTTAACAAAAAAGTTAAATATATCAGCCCTGGTTATTTTCCAGAATGTCATTCTAATGATTACCTTAATTGCATTGCTGGCAGAGTATGCAGTTTTTATTAATCAATAAGGCATTGGTCCTTATAATGAGATTATACAAGCAGCAATTAATTGTTATCATCAATCTCTAAATCTGTTTCCCATTATTAAAATCCACAGTACTCTGTAAATTCTGCAACAATAATTTATAACTACATTGTATGTCACAGCATAGGTGTTTTAACTATCAGCTGTGATTTAACTACCTTGCTAGCCATGTCATTCTGAGCTGGGCTGGGTATGTAAGATGTAATGAGTCAGTAACAGCAACATCCACCATTACTGCTGACTGGACTTCCCCACAGAGACTATAGATGTTTAAAGCTATATATATACATCCTAATGCACTACTATTCCTAGGCAGTAAGAAAGTTGTCTGATGTTTTCCATGGAACTGTCTGCAGCAAACCCATGTAACACTGTGCAGATGCCTTCAACTAATGCCTAACATGTGCAGAACCCTCCAGAAGGTCAAGCTGTTCATGCCCGTGCAGCAACATCCAGCCCAGCAGGGGTTGTGGGATTGAAGCCAACCAGAACTGGGTATTCTTCACACAGTCCTACAAGTTCATGGGCTGCAGGATGTGTAAGGGTTGCTGGAGTGTGTAAAGGCTAATGGTGGTGAGGAAGCCCTGTAGCCTGCATGCTACCAGCTGGGGCTCCTGTGTTGGCACCCAACCTTCTCTTCTTGCCTGTGTCTTGTCTCCACTGGAGCAGGAAGGTTGTGTGACTCATTAACATCGAATATGTTTATGGCTAAGAATGTTTTGTTATCTGAGCCCGTTTAGTCACACCCTGTCATTTTCATCTCAAACTATGACAGCGTTTCAACTGAAGCATGCTAAGAAGACAATCTTCTTTTCAACAACAAAAGAGATCCAATATGGTAGATATTCATCTAAGGGCAATACACATTAAAGACACATCTTTTTCTTTTACCTCCACTCATCCTGTACCTCATTGGATTAAATTAACATCCCAGAAAAAAATGTTTATGACATTACTTTAAGGAAAATCAAAGGGAGAAAGACCCTCTTGGTTTAGGAAAGTGGCTTCTTTCCCAAAGAGAGCACCTGTTCGAGAAGCCGACAGTGTGGCCACCTACTTGGTAGAATCATAGGAAAACCAATCCTGTGGGGTGGGAGCACATTGCTGTTTATATTGGACAGTTCTATCACTGCTACCCTTTTCATTATGTTTTACCATAAAACTTGTTATTTGGAAACCAAAGCCTAAAGTTAGTAAGTAGAGGGTTCGAAAGGATGAAGTTATACAACATTAAAACTTTGTGATGGCAATAAAATGGACCTTTAAAATGTAAAGTAATGATGTAAATTAGTTTAACAGCACAGATATTTCTAATAAATAAAAAAATATAAAAAATAAAAGAATATAAAAAATAAGCAAACACTGTGTTTTCCCATCCACCATATTAAATGATTTGAAGTTATGGATTTTTTCCACATTTTTTTTTTGTCCCTTCTTAAAATAAGAAAAGAAACCTAGAGAAAGACTTAAGCAACAACAATAGTATTTGACATTTTGTTATATGCTGTGTTCACAGCATAACCATCTTAGATATAACTGTGAACCTCCCAAATATTACACATAAGTAAAAAACCAGTGCTGCAAGTCTGCAGCCATCCTGTTTTTTCTCTAAAACAAGCTCATAGAAATAAATGGACATAACTATGTCTCCTATCATTCCATCACTGTTACTCTCAAAAATCTGAAAAAACAATTAGAAAGAAAAGACTTATATGCTTCTAGGTTTTCATGAGTTTCCATTCTTTGTTCACAACTTCCAATTTACTAGATTTAGAAATTTTCCTAAAATGTGAGATAAATTCTCAGTTGTTTGTCTGGCCCCTTGACTTAGCCCAACAACAACAAAAAAGTGATTTGTCCTGTTTCCTCACTCCTACAATCCCTGTTGAAAAAAAGCCCCACTGATTATTCTTCAGCGATCAGTTCATTTATGGTTACCAATGAACACAATTATAGAAGTATTGTCTTACAACTTCCCAGGATTTCTGTCTACCTCCATAGCCAGTTAACATTTTATTTGCTAATCTGTTAATTTGGGATATTTTTTTCTGATTTGTTGTTCATGGTCTGTATGTTTCATTCAGGTAAACAACCAAGACAACTGCTACCATGCTCAATGTGAAAAGAATCTAGTGTCTTCTGCTCCTTTGGAATCAGTATTGACCTGGTGTCATGAGCCTGACTGCATGTCCATTGTGTATCAAGGGATTAGTGATAAATGTAACCATCACCATGAGCAGCCACAGGTCTACTATCAGCTTCAGATTGGTAGTGTGTTGTCCAACTCCCTTGTCTGCAAGATAAACTGAGCTAGCTCATAGTGCTGGAGGACTGCCAGCAGCTTCCTTTGCATACTAAGGAAAGGAAGCATGGAAAGTACTTCCTTTCATACTTCCTTTCATTTCAACCTTCATGACCTTGCCCTCATCTAACTGTGCAGCAATTTCTGATGTGGACATAATTTTTATTTGACTGTAGACATGATAAACAGAGCTGTTTCCTTATAAGAAAACCATATGGTAACCTGAAAGATGAAAAGGGGAGAATCTCTGCTGCAGATGAAGTCTGCATGGTATGATACATGTGGGCAAGAGACTTGTTTGAAGTTGTAGAACTGCTACACTGCATAGGACTCCCATCCTTTAAAATGGTGTACTACCATCTGAGCTGTTGTCTTCTCATAGTGTTATGTGTAATAAATAGCATTTTAAATATCACCTTGCAGACTCTTTAGGTGCCTACTGGGATTACAATGGATCAGCACTGCTTGGTGCAAAACACTTTGCATGAAAAAGAAAGAAATGAGAAAGCACATAATTGTAATTGGCTTTTAAAAAAATTCTATCAGAAAATATTGAATCCTTGGAGTTCAATAAAGTTTACCTGTCTGTCTAAGAGGGAAAAACTCCTCCCTTCTGTGGTATCAAGACACCACAAAGGTATAAAGTGTCTTGGATAAATACCTAAATTAACCCATATCTTAAAAGAAAAAGTGATACCACCTCTAGAAATAGACCATCTTAAACCGCAAACCCTTATTTTTCATTATTTCTCATAGCTAAGAACTTTGGTCCTGTCCAGGTGGAATACAACTGTGATCAGATATTGTAATTTAATGAAAAATCTTTGTCTCTGTAAGGTTGGAAAAGATCCAGCCATTGGTTTCAGTAACTGACAGCCAGTGACAAACCAATGTCAGGAATCTGTCCTTGAAAATATTCAGTGGTAATATAAGTCACTGAGGTCATTGGACCAACTTAGAGATGAGGTTAAAAATCCCATAGAGAATAAAGCCAGAAGAAAACGTGGAAATGCACCTTACATCAAAAGGACATGCTGGTGGTAATTTTGGTCGATTTAAAATAAAAGTGTAGCTGCAATAACTGGTATCTTACAAACAGAGAGAAGTATTTGATTTCTGACATTACCATTTGGAACACTACCCTTCTAAGCATATACCTTTTGAATTAAAAGTTTCAATCCATTAGGAAGCTAATGACTGACATTGCTTATCCAAAGGAAAGAAAAATAAGAAGTAACATTAAAACAAGCATGGTTTTATGAGTGAACTAGAAGATAGTTATTCAATATGTAAGTATTGCCAAAAGGCTCCATTAGTGGGTAGGTACTGTAATCATTTTGATAGATATTTCTATTTTGATAATTTGTTTCCCGTATAAATAAATTAGCTGTATTTTCTGAGACTGGACCTTTGTCTGCTCCAGGTGAGAGCATTTCCAGGTGAAAGCATCTCCTTTTCCTTAGTGATGAATTTCTGGCCAGTGAGGTCATATCATCAGCTTAACTTGACAAAGTCCATGTACTAAGCATCTAAAGAAAGATGAGGGTCCTGTCAGGAAGACATAAACAAAACCTGAGGCTATTTCAAAGCCAGCAGAATTCTGATACGGTACTGAAGAAAGACAGAGAAATTGGTATAATAATTCAGGATTAGGTAGGATGAGGCCTTTCCTTCCTGGCAAAACTAACCATCTTTCAAATGTGATTAGAATAAATTTCAAGCTTCAGCTTATAGACACTGCATTTGCCTCCAGGAACTCATCAACTAAATGTTTGATTTGATTGTAGGAGCACAGATTTATGATAGCAAGCCATACATACAATTTTATATAAATAAACATTCACAGTATAACTACCATGTGTTTACAGATGGCCAAAAGTATCCTAGAAGATGTCATTCTTATGAACTGTTCTCTTGCTTCCTTTTTTAAAGGTTATACCAAGTTTAATTAACTTTTTGCCTCCAAGAAGTTTTCATGGATTTGCTTTAAGTTGGTCTAATAGAGTTATTTCCTCCTGAATAAAAAGAGTAAAAATGACAAAATAGGTTAAATAAATTAAATTTGCCTAAAAATAGCACAGAAAATATCACAAAATTAATGAATAGCAAAAACAAAAGTCCAATAGAATTATCACTGATAACATCCAATTTTGTTTACTTACACGAATTGGTTACATATTTTATCTGGTACAAATGCTGACATTTCTACTCAATTCTAGTAATTTGTGTTTATAATACATATTTTGAATGATCTTTGAATAAAATTGTGTCAGTTACCTTTGTGAAAAGTGTTCTGAAAAAAAATCCAGATTTTTACTTAGACATCTTTTGAAGGAAAAAGGTCTTGAAAAATCCTGTGATTTGCTTGCTCAGATTATGTAATAGATACACTTCCTAATGTTGTTTTTTGACATTTGATTACCATCTTCTATTTATTTTATGTTGTTAATATTGAAGAACTTAGTAGTCAAATATATTGAGAGGTACTTTGGAAAAGCCTTCAGCTCATCCCATGAATGGAGATACTTGAGCAGGAAGTGTACTCAATACAAATATACAAACAATGAAATGTAAGGTATAAAACAATACAAAAATAGTTCACAGTATAGAGCTATTTACATTCACAACTCTAAAGTTACCTTACAAAGAATATTTTTGTCATCATACCAGTTTAATTTTGAAAAGGATCATATGACACATCTCTTAAAAAAATTTAGAAAAAAAAAAAAAAAACAACTTTTTACATTCATAGAACTTTCATAGAGGTGTTCAAATAACATGAGATTTGATTTGCAACAAAATTCTTATGTGTATGCAGCATAAATCTTTAATGAAGATTTATAGATCATAATGACACAGGGCAGAATTTAGGATGAGTATGCTCTCTCATAGACAATTTCCTTAAGAAAGAAGAAAAGGATGCAATTCCCTTCTACCAGCAGTGATGACAGCTCGTATGGAAATATATATTCTCATCAGCCATACATCTTGCTCCGCTGTTAGGATAAAACATTTCAGTGTTAACTCTGATACCTACGTAATGATGAAATTGTTAAAGCAAAAAATTTTAATCTCCTTCTCTGCCCCTTCATAATTTGTGCTATTGTTCAAAAAATAAACATATTTTTTAAAGGAGTAATGCATGTAAGAAATAGATCTTTTTTTGTGTAGAAAGTGCTCAAGAAAGTTATGACTTGATAAAAAAAAGCTTAAAAGTGTCTAGTCCTGTAGAAATTTATTCACATTACTCCATAAGGTGGAATAAGAGGAAAAAAAGAACCATAAAAAAATGGAAAAGAATTATGTGACAGGATGACTGTGTCATTCAATATTAAAATGTCAATAGTAACAACAATCAAGAGAGCGCAAATTCCTATACTGCAGGCTGAATTCAGCTGCCATCCAAAACTACATTTGAAATAATTCAGAGATTTGGCAGGAGAGAAGTCACATTATTGTTCTTCATTTAAAAAAAAAGAAAAAAAAATAAAGATTTGGACCAGATTCAAAGATGTGTTACACAGCCATCTACAGAAACAAGCAGACATACCTTAACTTAAGAATGGTCTCCCTGAGTCCACCACAGGTTGTAACCAAGGAAGAATGATGAAGAAACAAAAATGACAACACAGGTTAAATTTCTGTTGTCTAACTTATTGACTTTTTGTAGAACATTCTTCCATTACCTTTTCTAATCCCTTTTTAAGCCCATTTATAAAAAGGTCTGGCATGCATGCAATTTGTGTCAACATGTTCTGTTAAAAAAAAAAGAGTTCATAAAAAAATATCTTTTTGTTTGTTTTAAACCTTTTTTTCCTGGCAAGTTCAATAGTTGTGTCTACTCCCTTGCTATTAAAAACAGAACTTGATTATTCTCTGTTCATCTTCCTTAATTCTATTGATGTATCTCCTGTTGCCTCTCAGCCCTATGTTTTCCCAGTTTGAAGAGCTGTATGTTTTATGTCTTCAGATCCAAAAGGCACCACACACTACTGATGATCCAGTCACCTTTCTTTGCAACAATTTCTAGATGTGTCATGTTATTTTGAGACAAGAACTACATGAAATCATCAATACATTGAAAAAACTGATTACTTTTGTTTTACTTTATAAACACATTTCAAAGAAGTCTAGTAAGTTTGCTTTTTTTTTCACAAAAATAGTTCTCCCCTTGTTGTTGTAGTCATTATAGAGTCCATATTTCCCATTATAAAACTTCTTTATGCATTCACTAACCTTATTTTTATTAATTTCTTGCTAATGTGACCTGTAGAGAATTCAGAATTCCTAGTCTGTGTATCTTAAAACCTGCTATAAGTCCTTGAAAAAGTGAATCATAGTGGATATATATCTTTTTGACCCAAGGCAGTTCTAATAAATAGTTTGTACTTCATAGTCAGTATTTTATAAAGCTCATAGATAAGTATTTGTCATTATTCATTCTATGGCTTTTTTCTCAAGCTGACACTTCATCTTCTTAAGACTCCTTAAGAAGGAACTTCCTTACACTAATTAGCAGTGAATACATTTAGATTATTTTGAAAGACTTTTCTGTATGCATGTACACCCACATACTCATCACCCTTGTTGGGCCATGTGCTGCTTACAAGACACAAAACAGAATAGTTTTGGAATGTTTTATAAATGTCCTCATGTTCAGATGACATAATTAATAGAAGTCCTGACAGGAAGGCAAAAATTCAGGTTCACAGAAGAATTTTGTAATAGTGAGAAAGGAAAAGGGGCAGGAAGCTAGGAATAAAAAGGAAAGCAAAAAGGGTTTTTTTCTCCCTCCTTCTCAAAAGCAAAATCTATGCAGTGAAGAAAAGGAGGAAAATGTTACTCTTCCACATGCTTGATACTAATAGAAAATATTTGTGTTAGCATTGCTGAGAACAGTTCAACTTTATGTAAAATAAAAATAATGGTCTACTTCTGTTAAAACTGATAACTATAAAGAGTGAGATTACCAATGCTGAGAATGAGAAAAATGTTTCTAATGAGACAACACAATAGAAAGTAGAACAAAAAAAAGTTTTGAAAACACGTTTTAGAAAACATATGTTATTACATTGGCTTCAGTACTCTCCAATATTTGACAGATGGAGGTTAAATTAAAAAAAAAAAAAATGTCTAGCTCTTTGGGATTTTTGTATCATTTCCATTTTAAATGGCTATGCCAGTAAATTATTTGGTCCATTGTCAGAGTTGAATGTAGAACCAACATCTCACAATGTCCTAAATAAATAAAAAAGGGATAAAGTGAATTTATAGTATGAAGAGAAACATCACTGACCTACAAAAGATTCAGACTTGTAAAGGTAAAGATAGGAATTGACTATATGGACAGGCTATGGTTTTTTTGTGTTACTCCTGTTGATTCACACTCCGTTCTATTGTAATTTAATTTGTTCACTACCACTGATGACACTGTTCAGTCTAAACAGGGCTATCATAATTTGTTCCTAGCTATTAAATAATTTAATCTATATGCAAAGTAATAACCACCTGCATTTATACACATATTCCTTAAATAATCTGTGTATACATCTAAATGTGGAAAGTTTGTCTGCCTAACTCTAACATAAAGTTCATTGTATATGTATTATTAAAAGAGAATGCAGACTCCCTCAGCAACATGTAAACATTTAAAACTCCAGCTGTTTAGCTTAAAAAGAGTAAGCTGCAACTACAGATTCTAGAAAATTCTCTGGTGGGATACTATAATCTTTTGGGAAACTTGTCATAACCAAGTAGCAAGCTATTTCCTGTCAGTGTTTAGACCTTGGGTGACCTTGGCATCTGAAATGGTGTGAACAGCAATCTATGATCCCAACATTAGTCTTTACTAATCTGAAAGTTAAAGGTAATTCAATTGCTTTACAGGTTGTTTGAATTGTGAGAGGAAGGGGACGTGCCTTTTTGTGTTCTGTCAGTGTACTGTGGATCTGCAATAAAGCATAGCAGTTAGTAAAAATACTGAGATATAGTAAAACTTAGCATATTGACTTCTTTCTGTGTATATAAAGCTTAACATTACAAATTTTATTCAAACTTGTTTATTCAAACACTATTTTTGCTTTCCTACCTGATTTTCTTTTCTATAACCCTCATGAAGTTAAAGAACTTCATAATTTTAGACACATTTTCCTTGCAATTTGCCCGTTTTTTGGCTAAACTGTAACCTTGGAAGGATGCTCTGAACATGGCTGACAGAATTCTGTGTAGTAATTTGTGGCATGGTAATTTCTGGGCATGATTGTGAGAAGAAAAGAAACAAACTCTCTCCGATTTCAGCAGCACTGTTTTACCTTAATGCTTAATGCCTTCCAAGACAAAAGTGGCAGCCCAGCCCAGATGAGCCTTTTTTCTCCCATCTGTAATCCTGTTTGTAATCCTAAACAAGTCGATTAAACACCTTCCATTTCTTTTGCTGACACTTTCAATAACAAGGTAAAACTCCATGCCATGCTAGTTTTCATTTTTGCCTTTATTTTATTAAGCCTTGAGTTAACCACCTGGCAAGAGACCTCTGCCATTTGATTAGTTTTCACAAAAGATAATTTTTTTCTGTAGTATCACTGGATGGATGGTTAATTCCAGTGTAACTATCAATAGCATTAATAACGAGACCACAGGCCATACATGCATGCACAGGTAAATGAGTTATCTTCCTAGAGACAATGGAAATAGAAATACAGAAGCAGCACTGTTGAAGTATGCTATATGTGAAAGTAATTTCTAAATCCACAGTTTAGTAATCTGTCAGGCCAAAGACTGCTGCTTTCACATATAAACTTTCACATTGCTGTGCAATGAGACTGGTGGAAGGAAATGAGGCCTATTCTGTTATTTTCCTGGGTTTTATGCAATTTCTCTGTCCTTTTCAGTACCCAGCAGCCAGCTGGACTCTTCTTCTCAATTTGTGCTGTACAGCACCACCAGATAAACTTTTTCTTGCAAAAGGTCTAAAGTGATAATTACAAAATCTCTCAGTTTAAAACACAACAACGCACTGACAACAGTCAAGGGATTCTTTGTTAGGTAAATGTCTTGAACTTCTGCTTCTACTCTCTATCTCTTTCTCTGATTCTTTTAGTGTCACATGCAGCAGCTGGCACCTTTCATTCTACAGCTAAGTTAGCAACTATTTAATGATTTTGCAGTCTATCAATTATGGAGTCATTTCTTCTGCCTGCCAATTTTATTTAATATTCCAGACTTCTCCAGGCTACCCTGTGACTAAGGGGCCATAAGAAACCTATCTGCCAACAGGTATAAAACTAGCACACAAGCATATTTTTAAAATCTATAGATGTATTGATTTAAGGGTGAAATTAAATTCTAGTGCAAGGAAGCATATTGACCACCAATTACATTGGGAACTTCACCTATTTCATAGAATCATAGAATCATTTAGGTTGGAAGGGACCTCCAAGATCATCAAGTCCAACCACCGAGCCACCAGGGCTTCAAAGTCCTCTGCCAAAACAGATCAGAATCTGTCAGGGTTGGAAGGAACCACAAGGGTCACCCAGTACGATAAGACTGAGTACTACTGCTTATTTTTTTATCGGCATGTTTGAAAACAGGGATTCTGCTTGTATGTCGATGTGAGCATACAAGAATGCTCATGCACATGTCTACCTATCTATCTCCATCCTTTCTACTAATTCTGAAAGGTTGAAAGTACTAGTCACAAGGTGTGACTAGTCTAATTCTAATAAAATAATGGCTTGCAGAAAGCCAGTGTAAAGTTAGAAACCATGCTACAACATAGAAAAAAATCCTAAAGCAGAGTATCCATATCAGCTTCTAGTAGAGTCTAGGTCCAATTTCTTCTGTTTTGTTTTGCTACAATACTTAATATTGGACTCACAGGATACAACAATTCTACTTAGCACAGTCTTTATTCAGAGAAATTTAATCTCCACATTAACTGTGGAAGCTGTAATAAAAACACTGGGATGAACTGTAGCCTTCAGTTCACCTTCATTCAGTACTTCAGAATTTTAACCTTTCCTTTTCCAAACTAATTTTCCCAAAAGTATGAGATGAGTAGTGAAAGCAGCCTTTTTTCTGCATTCAACAATCATGTGTTCTTCTTGCCCATCTGTCCTTGCATAATTATAGTTATGCTGTTTATGCCAACATTTAGGGCTGTGTCAGCACTTCCATTACAAACTCACATTTTCAGGAATTTGTAATAAGGCTGGTGTGCTTGGCATTTAGCCAAAAATGAAGAGAGCTGGAAATCACACTGATCAGGGCACTGAATCCAAAACATGGACAGTGATTTATTTTGGGCCGGGCTCCACATTTGCCAAGAAAGAGTGACTGACAGCAAATGAAGGTGATGTAAAAGAGCTACAAGTTTCCATTAGTACAGCTGAGCATTACATAATGTCCAAGAACAGTGCAAGATCCGGTCCAGCTAAGTAAGAAAGTCTTCCATAAGGAAGCCAAATAACATTCCCTTTTTGGAGGGAGGCCAGTATAGAGAAAATAAAGAGAAAGGACCCACAGCAGGGTTGGGTTTGTAGCTCTCTCAATGGCACATCATTTATTCAGGAAGAAACCCTTGCCACGGATGCTTCTGCAAAGCAGGACAAATTAATATGCTATTTAAAGAAAAATAGGTACATTTTCAAAAGTAACTAGTAATTCAGAAGGCAGCATCTTATTGAGTGGATTCAGCTTGATTTTTTTTTTTTGTGTCGAGAACTTTCTGAGACCTTTTGTACAGTTATAATTTGTCACTCAGCCAGGACTTTGACTCTTTAATAACTGGAATCCAAAGAACACCAAGACACAAAAACCACCTCTGATTATCCAGGATAACAAAGAATGGGATGATCCAAATAAACATACAGGTAATTGAAGACATATGTAAGCTACATTGTAAGAACATAATGTATTTAGTCATTTTCACCTTCAGAGAAGTTATGACACTGGGTGTGTGGGGATAATAGGATGGATGAGAAGGAAATCCTTCCTGGCTAGGGTAATGCATGGAGCAAGAAATAAATGGGCACACAGCTGTACCAGTGCTGAGTACACAACAGCATTGCTGCACCCTTGCATTCCTCAGTAAACTTGCAGGAGCAGTTAATAGATAACATTTTATACTTAAGTTTAAAAAGCATATAACTTTGTCTGAATTACAATGGATTGATTCTTTAAAAAAGGTGTAAGGCACAGGAAAGCAGGAAGTTGTTTATGTTTGATAAAACTCCCTTTGGCTTCTCTAAATTAAATGTCTTATACCTGCAAAGCCTGTAACACCCACTATGGCTCTTGAGGCAATCTCGTCACTCTCCAAAATACTATGTCCTTTAGCTTGCCTAGGAGCCTGCTAATGCCCAACACCTTTTTCCAGAACATCCCACATCCCTCTTAGCCCCATTCCCCTTTAGTCCAAAAACTGCCATAGAATGTACTTTTGCCATCTAGAAGTATTTTAGACAATTCTGAATCATTTCAGATTCAGAAAGGGTCTCAAATTGTCAATATCTTTTTAAAAAATAAAAATAAATTTATATGACACACTGCTCTTATTAACACATTTACAATGGAATTAAGCTACAACTGAAAAAAAACAGGTACAAAAGCAAGTCTTAAAATAATTTGCATAATTTTAGGAGCCTATGACAAAAGAGAAGCACTGTTATATTGTCACATTTTAGCATGCATTTACACAGCTTTTATATTATAATCATTTTCATAAAGACTACACTGTGTTCCTTACTCAAGTATTTCTGTATTAAGTAAATATCGCTTTGCAAAATACAGAAATACATGTATCTGTGGCATTGTGTCCCATTGCTTTTGGATCAGAGGAGCAGACAGCATTATGAAATAACAGTTTGACCTTAAATATCTCCTATCATAAACTGGCAATAGAATTCTTTTTTTTTTTTTTTCCCCTCTGGAGAATTTCAGCTACACTACTTGGCCTGGGAGAGTGGTATGCAATCATGCAATCGGTCCTTTCCCTTATCCTTCACTAAGCCTGGAGGTGAAGAAGGAAGTTTTCCTAAGGAGCTGTCCTGCACAAAATCCATTCTAGCTCTTCATTTTGTAAACAGAATGCAAAAGGGGAGGCAGGGAAAATAGAAGCACTTGTTGCAATATAAGTTAAGTTGAAATGATGTAGAAAACTAGTGGTGAGGAAAGAGAACGAGCTTTTTATTCCATTCCAAATCTGTGTTGTACTGGAGAAAAGAATAGATTTTACTATAAATTAGGTTTGTTATGTTGCTATGTATTTTATTCCATTACTATATAGTTGCTGTAGTTTAAAAGGATCTTTATTAAACCACTGAATGGAACAGAGTTGAAAATGTCAATTTGTTTTTCCATTGTACTAGTGAATTACAGCTATGCCAAAGAATTGTGACTTATTTATTTATTTTATTTTTAGGGGGGTTTTAGCTGCTTCGCTTAGAAGATATACATGTATTGAGTAACACTGCTGGAAAAAAAAAAAAATAAAAAAGAAAAAAAAATCCTACATGGCTAGGACCAGAATTTGGAAATGAAATAAAATTTAATTAAAATTGAGAAAAGACATTATGAAGAGACTACAATGTATTGCTGTTACATGTTGAAAATAAAAAGGTACTTCGTCATGGAAGTCATCGTAATTAAAAATTATTTTCTTTGCTGTGAACATAACAAAATACCACTTTACTAAAATAAAAAAAATAGAGGACTTTCCACAATAATTTGCATTATGTTTGCTGTGCCGTTTAACTGTCTCACAAAAATCTCTGTAATAACAGCCTTTTGTCTAAGTAAACTGTTGTTATAGTAGCCGAAGAAGTTATCTGGTGTTTCCATGAATACACTAATAAAGCTGAGATTTGTATTTTTGCATGTACCTCTGCATATGCCATGACCACGTTTAGGTCACCTAATACAATATATATCCCCAGCTATTTTATCATCTCTGTTTTGAACTATATTTCATGTGAGCTAATGCCTAATGCCTTCTAAAGTGCAGTCCCAGAAGCCAGCATTACCAGAGTTTTCTGCGCACTGGGCAAGGTGTTATACAATCCAGAACAGGCTCACAGGTAAAAGCAGAGTGACTGTAGATTCACTCTGGTTTAAAGTACTACTTTCCCATTTGCACCAAAGTCCATTAGAATATCAATCAGGTGTGACTGTCTTCTGCCAACATCATCGTTTCAGTGGCAAACTGATTCCATTAGCTTGGAAATGGTTGAGAGCTTTTCATTATTTTAATGGAAGTGACTAAAATATGTCATGCATGAGAAAAATACTGTGCCTAAACGAAGAAATCCTTTCTAAGTGTGTCATGAATTGAATAAGGAATGCTTTTCAACTTCCACCTTTCTTTTTTTTTTGTCTTTGGGGAGCTATTACATTCTTGGAGATGGTGTCTCATTGTCTGGATACCTAAGAACATAGTTATAACTTGATGAAAGAGAAGGTGTCACATGCACACACATTGTTTTGTACAAGACTTCACTGAACAAGTTTAATTGCACAGATTCAGAATTTAAAGACCTTACTTTCAGAACACTGATGCCAAAACAGTACCCGTAGCATACAATCTCTAAGCATGTTTTGCTAAGTATACAAATTGGCAGAAATTACATGTCTCTAGGTGCTATGGTATGTCTCCAGAATTGCTTTATTTGAAGCTTAGAAATAGTCTTTATTGTTATTGCTGAATAGTTGAAATACTACTATAAAGACTGCTTCGCAATATGCAATAAGAAGTAGAGAAGCTTTACTACCTGTTGTTCAGGTTCCTTAAAGCAAGTTGTGCTGCCTTGCATGCCTTGTGCTATAAGAAAATACAAGCACTGCTTTTGTAACTACTACCCAGTGTCCCCTACTACCTGTTTGAAGAATGGCAGAGTAAATGGATTAAACTGGGGGGAAAAAATCAACTGATCTAATTCTTAAAGCGGCAAAAAGTACTCTTACAAACCACTTTGTGAAGCACTATTTTCACTGCTTTGGTTTGCAGTGGAGGAGTCTTTGTACAGAAAATTTCTTCACCTGGGACTTGGAGAATTTTTGTGGGTAAATTTTAACAAATGAGAAAGTTTTGGGTTTGAGGTAATATTGGTTTATGCTAGAAATACACAGCATTACTTGACACAATAATTATCATTCAGGTTTTTGTTATATGAGCCTCTCCCACTAAGAAAATATATCACAGTAATACTCAGGAATAGAAAATATCCTTTTCTTTCCATTTTTTTTCCTGTGAGATTGTTATACTGCAGACTCTTTGATTATTTGGTGCTGTTGCTTATACTGATGGCAGACTGTAACTGAAAACACTTCTCTTTTGGGCCACTGGAGTGGTATTCTTCATGTTCAGCAGCATAGCATCAGGTCATGTTTGCTGTTTCTTTTCTCAACAAGTCAGAAAATATGAGTCACTGTAAGTGAAGTTGTTAAAGTTTCTGGTACACTTGTCCTGGAAAATTCAATGTTAATAGCTACAGGATGCCACTCTGAATAAATAGCCTGCCTTCAGGGACTCATGTTGCATGGGATCTCTAATACCAAAGAGGGCTTCAGCTCGACAGCAAGAATATAGCTGCCCAAAAATAAACGATCACTATAGACCATTAGTGAAAATAACCTGATTTTATTTTACTAGCTGCTGTAAATATTTACTTTGACAACCCCCTTTATTGAACTACAAGGATACAGTTTTGTGTATGATAAGACCGAAGGTCAATTCTTGTTTAATAAACTCTAAATAAAGAATTATGTGATACATTGTACACATTTCACTTCCAAAGATGTATTAATGCATCGTTGCACTCTGTATAATCAGCTCAAATTACTTCCTTTAAGGAGACAGAGATTATTTTGCTTGCCTTTTTTTTTTTTTTTTAACAATTTAAACGTACCATTGGTTAAATGCCAGCAATCCAGCCAACATTTAAGGTGAATATTGTATTAGAGCTATTAAATTTCGTAATTTTCAGTTTAAGTATGAGAGATAAACAAGTCCAGCTTATATTGCAATGTAGTTTTTAAATAATTAGCTGTTGATACTACAGTCAAATCTAATGTCAGAATTGTCAAAGACTCATCCTTTGAGTACTGATAACAGGTTCAGTGGTTTTCCAAGAATAAGTTTCACTGTGACTGCTCTGTTGTATTTTTCTTCTTGCTTATTTATTCTGCTGAATATCAATGAATGTGGACCGTGTCACTGGAAAGTGCAAAGCACATAAATATATAGACATAAATAAATATTTGAAAGCCACTGAGCAAAACAACTTTGACTGAATATGTTTGAAACTGGACAGGAAATAATAGGATAAATTATTTTCATGGTTAGATACTATTTCATTCATTGTAGATTTGTACTACCTGCTCAATTTTATTAGAAATTTAGCTACTGTAAAAGCAAAGATAAGGATAATAAAATGGCCTCTCTGGCAGTCTGCTCTGAGATACTAACCTACTGAGTCTAGACATATAGACCAATGGTTGCATGAATCCCAAAGCAATGACAGAATTTTAAAAATCTTGCTAGAACTATTTTCTTCTGCACTGTTCCCAGACCCCTGAGTGTCTCTGTATTTTACTTCCTGCTTTAATGAACTGTGTTCATTTTTCTTTCACTTGTTGAAATATTTCTTTTTTTTATTATATTTTGTTTGTGTGTTTTTGTTTTTTTTTTAAATAAAGAATTACTCCAAACTATTGGTCTTAAACATGAGTGTGGTGAGACAGCCTAGGTAAAAGGTGGTCCTTGCTTCACTATGAATTCATAGGGCAAATGAATGTATATGAGAGAACATGAAATGAATGTATACAGGAGAACCCTATGGTGTTTATATGGTAGGAAGAATAAATTTATTCAAAGAATATGTATTTATTTTATTTAAATATTTATTTTAATAAAAACATAATTTTCTCTCTGAACAGATTTTTTAATACTGCAATATGGAACCTAAGTTCTCTCTGTATATGTGTGAATCCAATTACTTCTCAAGATTACCATTGAATTATTATCTTTCAATCTACCTAAGCTTACAGGAAAACTGTTGGGATGCAAAGGAACTCAGAAAACTTTGAAATTTCACACGGTGTCCCTTTCCAGCAACACCTTTCTCACTTTGAAATGAATTTAGCTTTGTTCACATCACAAACAGGAGGTCTTTTACACACCTCACACTCAGCTGAGCTAGCTGAAAACTAGGAAGTTTAGATACCAATGTTAAGTAGTTTTCTGTGGCTACAGAGTCAGTGATCATATTTCATAAAATAAATTCAGAAAGTTCAGGACCAATCTTATAAGGGCAATATCATAAACTATCTTCAATCATAAACTCTTTCTTATGATCACATTCAATTCTCTAGGTATTAGCCCAGATCTCAGGTAGCAAACTGCCATTATAACTGTGTGGTCATGAAAACTGCATTGGTTTATGACGCTTTAGGATTGGCCATCTGTATTTACCCTGTGGTACTAAACACACTTTATCAAGACAAAAAATCTGATTCTTAATTTGTTGAATACTCTAACTTAATAGAAGGCAATTATGGGATACGAACCCAGGTATTCCAAGTCACTGTTGAAATGTCATGGTGATGTATTATCAGTAAAAATCTTTTACAGTATTATCTGAGTATGCTTATGATAAAGACTAAGAAAAATTCACATGTTCTTAAGTGATACCATTTTTTAAAAACAAGTTTCTGGCAGCCGTACAAGGGGGCACGGTACACCTGACAGCAGCAGTACCAGAATTTTTTTTAAGAACAGAAGTCAATTTCTCTCCTCTGCCTTTCAAAAGACCATGAGACAGAGTGTGTTTCCCTGCAGCTTGAAAAAAAAAAATGAACAAATGCAACTTTTCTTTAAGAAATCTGAATCACTCATAGTGAACCCAGGAGCTTTTTCATGACAGTACAACAGAACAAATGCAGTAGATATTGAATACTTTGTGATGCTGTATGAAGGGAGTGCCTCTTCAGCCTATTCACCTCTGCCTCTGTAGCTGTTCTCTGGCCTTGAGGTCTCTAGTATCTACGTATACCTTTAGCTTTTCTTTTTTTTCTCTCTCTTTTTTTTTTTTTTTTTTTTTGTGCCTGTGTGTGTGTCTATGGATCATTGACTGTTTACTATAGTGCTGATGCATCCTGAAGAGATGTAGGCCCTGAGATGTTTTATCTCTTGTCAGAGCTTGCTTCAATTAAATTAATGGATCCATTCAACTCCCTCTTTCCTCTTTCAGCTGCATCACTGCCGAATACATTAAAAAGATCTTAAGTCTCAAGATGGTACATCATGGCATTAGCCAGGGCACTCATTTCCCTCTGTCTTCTTTTTCTGTAAATCAAATAATTAATGAGATCTCTACCTCAATAGAGCACTTCATCAATATTTTGTAGCAAAAGAAAAAAAGATGCGCTTTTTGCTCCTGGAGGAGCTTTTATGTCTATCTGTGTACGATTTGGTGGGGAAATGTTGTGATTCTAAAATGACAAAATATTGACTATTTTTTTCAGTTTGCTCATAATTTCTGAGAAAAATTATTCTAAATGTTTAGGTACTGACTGCTTCTGTTGTAAAGATGGGTGCTGTTTGAAGTTTGGACTTGTAATAACATTTAATTGAAATTCAGCTATTTGTAGAATATGTAATTGCAAAGGATTATAGAAAAAAGTATCACTATTTAATGTTCAATGTTTAATTTCAATTAATAAAGGAAGTATACTACGTATAATATAAGATGCTCTGTTTCCTTTACAAAAATTATTTATCTTTGGCACCATTAACACTTTTGTGGTAAAAAAAAAAAGAAAAAAATATTTAAAAATATCTAACTGAGGAATTTTATACTCAGAATACACAAATATATTATAACACAGACGGAGGTGCAGAAAAATTTAATAACTTGTCTAAGGTTAAATAGCAGGTTTGTAACAGACACAGGCGTTAACTTTCATTCCTGTGGTTCTACTCTTAATATTTTTGTTCTTAAATAATATCTTAGTTCAAAAAAATTAAACAGTCTTATGATTCTGCTGTTGAAGTAACACTGATTATTTAGTTGGATATCAGGCCTCTTACTGGGAGTCATGCACTTATTGGTAACTACTTTTTGCCCTAGGTTTTGAAAAAGGAATATAGTAATTTTAATTTAATGATTTGGCTGCAAAGTGTGTGTGGATCAATAGAGAACATCCGACTACAGTGAGAAGGAAAGAGTCAAATACTGTCTTATTCAGTTGTTAAAATATAACAGCAATTTTTACTCAAATGGCAATTTAATTGCATTACAATTATAACAATATCTTTTAATGAAAAGTACAAACATGTATCACTGGCCTTCAGACAAGTTTCATTAAACATCACTACATTGCTGTGGTAAAAATAGTCCATTCCTGCAGGGAACGCATAGCTGAAAACTACAGATGCACATGAATATAAATAATGTCCCATCTGCATACTGGTCTTTGCAGGAGGAGAGGTCTTACAGACATCAATCTGTGAGCTACAGAACAGTCAGTCTCTGTATGGCGTTAGCAGCACAATTTTTCCAGGCATTCATTTGTCATTACATGACAACTTTGGCTGTGTATGCACTATTTAAAGGCATCCTTCCCAGATAATGATTTCTGGCCCCCAAGACAGGTGTGCAGGGTGGCTCAACTCCAGTCTGCTCATGGTGAGCCCTGAGGCCTGGATCAAAGCCATAGAGAAGCTGCCTTGGGTCTTCTATGGGTTCCTTCTGTTGCCTTTGTGACTGCGATACACATGCATATCCACAATCGTGTGTAGGTTTTCAGCTTGAACTGGCTGAAACAATATAAAAAGCACACATCACAGCCTCCTGCAACAATATTTTTGCAACAAGCAATTGAGATTGTGTATGCTGCAGCACAGCACATCAAAGATTCTGGGCGTTTGGGGTCAGGGAATTTGGGGATAGCTTGGAAGAACTGGTAGAGTGGAGGGGGCCAAACTTTACGCAGTTTTGTCTGTACTGTTCAATCCCAAAATCAAACCATAGTGAAGATCAAACTATATGTAGCTTACAGTCTTAATATTAAAAAAATAAAAACTTAATATTTCTGCTTTTACTACCCCACCTTCACATTTTTTGAGAGAATTCAGTGTAGAAAGAGAAGGTCTTGGACCTAATGTTATAGTACCGTGTGCACAGCAACAACTGGTGCTTATACTTTATATGTGTTGTAGTACCTATCTGGTGCTGTTAAATAATTAATACTGTGAGCATGGTATTGCATCTAGTAGTGAAGAAACAGTCAATTCCTGACATTAATTTTTCACACAGGTTGTTTTGTCTTTGGAGGCAAAACCTTCTGACATTGACGTAAAGTCCCTTCAGGATACGGATTCTGCATGTGCTTTGATTTTAGTGAATCCTGGAGCACCATGGGTTTGCATGTTCAATGACAAAACCAAAATTACCTGTGATTTTGTCATTGTTACCTGTGGAAATATTAACTTTTCTGTCACATTTCGGTTTATCTGGGTCATTTGTGACATTATTCAGCTAAACTAAAAATCTTTTTCCTTTGAAATATTTTTTCTTCTTCCCATACACTACCAAGAAGTAAACTAAAAACATGTCCAGCTTCACATATTCACAAACTGTATAAAACTTTCTGCAAACTTGACACCTAGATGGCTGGGAAAATAATTAGGTTACTTCATACCATCACTGACACACAGGAATACAAACTCAAGGGAACCAAAATACTCATTGTGTCTGTTTGTAATAGACACAAAACCAGTCTCTATCATATAATACCAGTCTCATATCATAGTAATGCCCCTAAAGCTTGATATTGTCTTCAACTTGCTTAAACATGTTTATAACATCAAGATGAACAATATAGATGCTGGAATCTACTCCTTGCAGGGTTGCTCAGTTTTACTGCATGCAGTGTGCTAGTTAGATTTATAAGGATACACAAAAGTCTTGACTTTTTTTTTCTCTCACATAGATAAACTTGTTGCTAGTGTCCTTGTGGTAAAAAGTTTAAAAAAATGTGAGCAAACTATGTCCTTAATGATTAAAAACCAGATAATACTTAAAAAGAAAATCAGGATGCATTATTATTTTAAGTATCTCAGTCTGGAATTATGATTCTGAGAACATGACTCCTTATCTTTGGATAAGGAGGTTGGGGATGGGGGGGAATGTTTAGATTTTTCCAGCTTTTTCAAGATCTGGCTGTTCTCCCTGGCATCAGTATTATAGTTCCCATATAGGAAGCCATCAGCCAGTGACAAAAGCACTCACTGTTTTGTGTGGACTGTACTGGCAACTTTAATTGGAAGAGCAAATCCTGGACTGTAAAACATGAGCTAAACCACAGTGCAGGTGGCATTTCTGAATTAACTGAGTCCTATGTGGCCTTTCTCAAAACACTGGCTACACAGCATTGTGTGCCTCCTGATGCTGTTTGCCTTGGAGTGGTGTGTGGCAGCACTGATAGCTTAGATTTAGATGGCTGCCCTGTGTTTATTCCTACCTTATGCAAATAGGTTTCACCATGTACCTAATTTTTCTTAGCAGCCATTTCCAGAAGTAGCACTTGTCTCCAGGAGACACCTACAAGTGTTACAAGACACAAGGAGACACCTACAAGTTACTAGAAGAAAACAAACTTTCTTGTTGCTGTGGCACATTTAAAATTTCTTAGTATTGCTGATACTAATAAATAAAAGCAGAAAGGGAAAGATACTGAAATAATTACTTGGGTTCAGAAACAGGTCTTGGTTTTGCTACTGTCTTCGAGCTAATTGTCCCTCGACACTCTTTTTACATTTACATCCTTTCACTCAGTTTTCATGTAAATATCCTTTTCTACAACAGTTTGTTAACTAAAACACCTGCATTGCTAGTTTATGTCATGAAAAATCTTCATACAGTGCCATGCAAATAATGCCATATGTATAAGATTTAGTGAATGTGTAGAGAAAAGGAAAATATACTGTCTTTGGTATCTTAATGTTCACCTGCTGCCTCTAGGGATTGGTTAACTGCCTAAACCAGACTGACATCCCACAAAAACATTCATGACTGATTTCGAGGGTTGGTTTATTGTTGGATGACTTCTGCCATCTAAAAAACACTAGCACAGACTCCTAAACTGAGAGGTTCTCCTGGAATTTATTGGTCAATAAACTATGTCTTCTTTGTTGTGCTTTCTACTATTCTGTTTGCAGGAAAACAATTGAAACTTAATTCCTCTTCCAAGTTCCTTGAGACTGCTAAACTGACACCAAGAAATTTGTTCACCAACGAAAGACATGACTATTTTTGTGGTACACAGAGGTCTTGCCTTGCTTTGTACAAATTTCATACTGGTCTATTGAAGCCATTAGAAAGGTCATAAAAGGAACTGAAAATAGAATTAATTTTGCTTACATGCTTTTCTGGCTTGTTCAAAGGCAGTTAATGCTTTCTGAATGTGGAGTAATAACTGGAAGAACTTTAAGCCTTGGAGCTCAGCTCTGTGTCAAGGAACACACATACAGATGTATGACTGACAAATAAGTTTATTACATTGTCATGCAAGGTGGTAAGGTTTTTTTGTGGAATTCAGTTCTGAATGAGAAGGGAATTATAAAAAACAATTCTAAACCAGGTAGTCCCTAATGTAGTACCCAAAGGGTACTGTGGATTGTGATCTTGTACCTAGCCTAAATCAATTATTTATGTAAAGAGTTCTTCTTCAGACTTTATTTCAAAGATCATAAAGATGTAGGAGGCTTATACAGTATGCAGTGCTATAGCTGTATCACTGTACATGTATATGTGCATGTGTATATAAGCACTTTATTTTTTGTGGTTGCATATGTTTTTACTAGTTGTATTTTTGTATCAATTACTCTGATGAGTTTTTGAAGACATGGATTAACTTTTTCTTTCAGCATGTATTTTATACATAATTTCTGACTATATATAATCTCACACAGAGAAACTATACCTAACATCAATAAACCACACATGCACAAAAAATTACCCATGATTTACTATGCAGATAGAGTATAATAACCTCAAGCTTTTTGGATGGTGCAAATGCTTGTACAAATAAGCAGTGTGACAGCCACTTAAATCAGCTCAGTATCTGGCCAGCTATCTGCAGACAATAGCTTAAAAGTACTAGAGGAAACACTAACCAGGATTGTGCTGTCATTCTGGGGCTCATGCTCTGCTTGGGAACCATTTGCCTAACCCTAAGTGCTAGTCCACCAACACTGCTGCAGAGTAACCAAAGTATCTCTAAGAGGCTTTTACAAACACCAGTGTCCCTGGAGGTTTACTGTACCTTCAGAGGGAAAACATAAGCATTACACAACTACATGTCCAGTCAAGTGAACTTGCTGTTTCATTGCTGGTTTTTTTGCCCTCTACTGCTTCTTGAGCTATTTGAGAAAAAACTCACTGGATGCTTGGTCTTCAGTTTTAGACTTAAATACATCCAAGAACCTGGCTGTTCTTGTCCAATATAATTTTGTATCATAATTTTGCTACCCCCACAGCCTCCCCTACCTCCAAATCAAATAGCTGTATATTTTATTAAAGTCTTTTGAGCTCCCTTTTCAACCTCTTGTCTTAGTGCAAAAGCAACTTCCTTGAGTAAGAAAATAAAATATGCTAGTTTCTGATGTGTTTAAAGTGTGCTTCACATTGTAGTGCAGGTAAGACCTCTGTGTCCAGTCAACGCAAAAGTCTGGGTAGCAGCAAGCAAAAGTGAACACAGAGACAAAATGTCTTGTTCAACGCTCACAGTTACAGCTCTGTGCACAGTACAAAGCCTAAGGTCTTGATGTGCTACAGACTCATTGTGGTGACAGACCCAGTGCAAACACATCTCTTTTTAGGACAGGTAGATCCTTTTTCATTCCTGTTACAAAGATTTTGCACTCAGAGCTCTGCTGGTTTACCCCAATACAAATAGAAAAGAATATGAAACCAGGCAGCTTCAAACATGTTTTAACCATGAGGGGTCAACTGAGTTGTAACGTGATTCTGTGCCATAGCTGTATTTGTGGTGTAGAAGGGATTAGGATATGAAAATGCAATGGATCCGGAGCAAGACACATACAGCTGTGCATACCTGGCACACAGAGTTTGAGGTTTTTATTTGATTGCTTGCCAATATCAAAGCCAGGTTCATTAGAGGATCCACATAGTAGTTTCAAAGAAAAATGACGTATCCTCTGGCATTACCAGTAACAGTTCTCTCTCCCACACTAGTCTGTTCAGGCTACAGCCACTACTCCTTTCCTGGAAATGGAGACAGTATCAGATTATCCACCCTTTCAACAACTCAGTGGTAGAGGTATTGAATTAGAATGAGGTAGGTACAGGTGGCAGCAGCTGCTAAAATATAAGGAAGGTTCACTTTGTACTGACAGTGTTCTATCTTTTTGTTTGTTTTATTTAAGTAGTTTCTTGATGAAAAGGTTTCATTGACTTGTGGAATATTTTCTATGTGTTTTTTTGTTTTGTTTTGTTTTTCCCAATAAGGACTGAGTAGCCTTCCAATATCAGTTGTTGTTCCAACAACAGGAATTTCTAACCTCATTGGCAATGCCTGTTAGTATCTTAAAAAAAATTAAATTGCATAGGATTCTGAAAGAAAAAAAAAAAATACACACAAAACCCACAAACCGCTATTTTAAAATGAAGCCCATTCTTTAAACGAAAAAAAAAAGGAAAAAAAAAAAAAATACAAGCAAAATAAAAAGAAATGGGAGGAGGGAATTCAGATTCTGATAGTCCTGCTGGTGCACGTTCTTTTGAAAAGAATCGTTGTAAAATCAGGTGATAGACAAACACGCATCACCAATAGACAAGTTACTCAGGCATTAGTAGTGGTTATTTGTTGGATGGCTAGCAGTTACCTAGAAATCCTGAGCAATAGTAAAAGCACTGTTCCTTCCTCTTTCTTTTTTTCTGAACTGTGTTCATGTGCTTTCCAATCCAAGTGGCCTAATACTGGCTTTGATACTTAAACACTAGTTAAGAGTTTGACCAGGTATTTGGTGAGTGGAAACTTAAGCCTATGAAAGAGTTTAATTATGCTCACACAACATATATGAATGCAAAATTATTAAGTTTGGAAGTTTAGTACCAGCGACTCAGTTTTGGATTGTCACTTTGGTTTCTTAAACAATATGGCAACATCTCCTTTCTCCTATCCATCCAGTACCCATGTGCCAGGTGTAATGACTAGCAATGTTAAAACAAACAAGCTTATTGGTAGATTGAGATGCCTCTCAGTCAAGAAATATGAATAGTATAGTCCCAGTAGTTTCAAGAGAAGATAGATTCTTAGCAGATTAAGTAAAAGTTCTTTTCCTCTTCTCTTTTTGTTGTTGCATACTAATAAAAATCTTCAAGCAAAGAGATCTGTTTTTCCACCTTTGGAGCTATGGTTGTCATATTAAATGCTGATGAGACTGTTCAACACATATGTGAGATAATTTCTTGTGGTATTCTAAGCACTTGACCCGTCAGATTGTTTAACTTTAATACCTGCAGCATTTTTAAGCTACATCTATGATTATCATGCAAAGGAAGACATCATATCTGTAATTATTACATAATTACATATAATTTAACTGTGGCAGGTAAGGAGAAGAGAAAAGATACATCTCTCAGGCGAGTACCAAACTTTATACAGAAACAACTCAGAACTGGAATAGTTAAGGTGGCTTTTAATAAATTAATGTAGCCCAACACTATTATGAGTAATTTTGTTGTTGCATGACAGTTACAGTTATGCAAGAGGCCTGATGTTGGATCCTGTTACAAAATTCCTTTCAGACGCATAGAAAACCTGGAAGAAATTTAACACCTTATGCTATTTTATCTTAATGGATCAAAAGGGAATATACTTTGAGTAAAATGTTTCTAGATGTGGCAAAGTATACAGGAGTGCCATGGAAGAAATCCTCCTTAGGAGGGTAAGCATAAGGATATAAATCCAATGGTAATTGACAACAGAAACTTTATATTTTCTAAACAGAGCATGTATTCGGATTGCCTGGTGTGAAACGACATCCTACGCTGACTTGGTTTCACATGCTGAGTAACTAATCTCTGTTCAGTGGTGACAGGTGTGGACCTTATGGCTTTTACTGGCAGCTCAATCTGAAATGATAGGTGAGAACTCCTTCACTTGTCATTCATCAATTAATATGCTGAATCTCAGCTGCATTCTACCTCCTCGTCACTTATTGTTTACTAAATTTATTAACTGACTAAAATGCAGTGGACATATACCTTTAATATCTAGTTTAGCATCTAGAAGTATCCAGCTTACTTCTCAAAAATTAAATTAGAAATATTTGTAAAGTTGTTGCTAGAATCCCATAGAAAATCCATCAATGGCAGTAGGATATCTGAAAAGCAAAGGAATGTAATGCTTCCATTTAACTTTTTCCATTGTAGAAAAAAAACTGAAAGCCAAGTGTTTACTTTTTTTTTTTTTTTGCCTTTTTTTTTTCCTATCAAAAAAGAGCTTAAGACTATTCTTGCACTCCAGAACTTGCCTGCTGCTTCCTCTGCTACTATTCCTCTTATTATTCTCTAACGCTATCACAATGCCTTTGGAGAAAGGAGGAAGATCAACAGCAGGTAGAGAAGTCAACAATGGCAGGTATAGTAACAGGCAACAAATTCCTGTTGCTTCCTTTAAGAGAACATTGATAGAAAGAAATGAGCAGACAGAAACAGATCAGAAAATTAATACACTGAATCAAGTCCCACCTATGCTAAGAACCCTAGGGGGTAAGGCAACTAACTATAAATTGTGCCAGGTATAACCTTATCAGAGACAACAATGCCAGATGAAAGCACTTTTCCTTTTTGTGTATTTTTATTCTCTACTCATGGCTCAGAGAACTTTACAGCCACTCATACATTTCAGAACTTGGAAAGAAGGCAATGCAACTTCCTTCTCTTTCTTACCTCAAATCTTACCAACCAACCTACAATTTCATTCTGGATCACACCTGACCCCTCTTCAGAACTTTTGACTGGACACACACCACTATCTGTACAGTATCTAAAAGTTCACCGGAAGAGGAAAAATGTCTGGGGAGAAAAAATCCATGACCAAGGACATGTTGGCATCCTTAATTAAGAGAGTTTTTATGTATTTTACACTAAGTAGAGCAACCTTAGCTGTAACTGCTGAGAAGCCTCTTCCCTGTCTGTTTCTAGATTTGCTCAGAAACTGAAGCATATTGCTGATGCAAGCTCAATAGAAAGGTCTGTTGGAGATTTAAAGGTGTTAGCACCCTGTGACTCAACAGTGATCAGGACTAAAAAGGCTTTTCAGAACACCTCCAGGAGTCCATCAGACACTTCTCAAAAGAGCTCCATCTGTCTCAGCACCAATTCCTCTCTAACCTTTCTCCCCTGCCTTCTGCACCATGCATGCAGTGGCTAACAGCAAACTGTGCTTTTTGGTGGCACCTGATTCTTTTCCATTACATTTTTTTTCCTTTGATTCAGTCCTTATGTAAGTAGTGAGCTAATATTCTGGTCTGAATTGTACGTGTAGTGTAAGCAATGAATGCATAGTTTTCCTAAATACACAGCATCTCAGCTTTTTCTCCAGCTTCTCCTTGATGCCGTGGAATGGAAAATATTGGTAATCACCTAAATTCAGAGTTCTGCTATTTCAGCAATTGATATAAGCATGCAGACTTTTATGATACATTGTCAGGCAGATCAAAGCTAGATTAACAAGGTTAGGAAGCGGGAAGGAAAATTTTAGGCCAGCCCCAGAATTTTTTAATTCTCTCACCATAGACATGAATTATTATTCATATCAAGGCCTCCACACAGCATTTTTTAGTAAGATAAAAAAGAATTTATTTTTCCTCAGAATCAAAGGTACTCAATTTTTTCTTCTGGTCATCCCGGCTGAGGACTTGCAGCTCTGTGTCAAGCATGGTTTTTTTTCAATTTATTTCTGTAGTCGTTGTGATCTCCCATCTGATTCATTACACCTAACACTATGCATATCCTCACATTTAATGACTGAGCAATTAATGAACATTTAAGTATGTACAACCATTTGGTTAGATATCATTTCTATTCTAGAAGAAACAGAATAAATCAGTCTTAGATTCAAGACTTCAGTAAGATTTCCAAGTTCTGTCTCCGGTGTTTTTTAAACACCATTTTAATCACTGTTTTAAACACATCAGAAATTATGTTAAACATAACAAGACAGGATCTAATGGGTGCAGTCACATGAAGTCATGTGTATTTGTACAGCAACAACACATAACAAATGATAGTCTAATATTTAGTTTGAAATAGAATCTACCGTCCACTGAAGTCAGAGAAAATTCAATAATCCCTTCCATTAGACATCAATGGAAAAATCAAGAGTTGGAAAGTCCATCACTTTTGTGATTTTTCCAGTGGCTTAAGTCTTTTTACCTTCATGTCTTTCATTCCACTTTATAGATCTGGTTTCAAGTTCCAGCTACTGGTTTTTGTTGTACTTCTATCAGCTAGATTAAGCTATCACTAATATCTAGTTTCTACCCTGTAATTGAGTTACCATTCAATGTACTTTCTGATAAACTAAACAGACTGAGCTTTTAGAGTCCTTCTTTCTACTGTATCTTCTCGGGTAGGTAATCTTTTCTGTATCCTTTCTAACATTTCAAGATCTTTTCATGATGTGACATCAGCCTAGACAGAATATCAAATATGGTCTCTGAAACGAGAAGTAGTATCCCTTTCCTACTCCTGTGAGCTGCCCTTTTCATGCATGTACCCAAGAATTAAATCTTATCATAGTCATGTTCAGGACTCATATTTAGTCTACCATAAAACCTAGATCTTTTCACACAGTTTTTTCGAATCAAAGTTTATCTCCTGTAGTTGCCACCTGTGTTCATTATTCATTGGTTGTATAAAAACACTTCTAGATTAGTTGCCCCAGATTACCTACATGACTGATGATGGTTGCCTGTCCTCATCACTATTAAATGCCTATAATTTCTGTGTCAGATTCAAGTTTTACCAGCTGTGATTTTACATTTACCTGCAGACTTTTTGTTAAAGGAAAGAGTAGCACTGAGTGTTTGTGGAATCCCAGTGACAACAATCACTGGCAAATAGGTTCTTAAAACCATCAAATAATCAACTTTTAACCTATTTAATACATGTTTTATTGATACTGTATAATGCTAGTGTCCTAAAGAGGATGTCATGTGATATTACCACAAATACCATTGAAAGTCTAGACCTACATTTCTGTGATTATCAACCAAACTGGAATCTTATCATAAAATAATATCATATTTGTTTGACAGGCTCCATTTAAAGGAAAAAAAGACAAAACCATTCTCATGTTAACAAGCATTAGTTGTATGACAGTTCTTCACCCTTTCGTTAATTAAATCCCTCTTCAACTTTTCATGTCACCTCATCTAACATACTGATACCCTGTCAGTTCTGAGATATCACAGCAGAGAAATTCACTGGAATGTATCAGCTCTTCAAGAAGTATTGAACACAATCAAATTTAGACCTCTAGTCCTAGGAAGAACCCAGCATTATTTTCTGATCAATAGACTTTAGAAAGCTTGATACCTTGTAAATGTATATTATATACCCTCTTCTTACACATCTCTTTGGGTGCCTGGACAATTTTTAAACATTTCAGTCTTTCTCCACAACATGAAGTAAAACTCAAAATATTGTAGTATATGAGATTGAAAATGTCATTCATTTTGTGTGTGAGGAAAAGCTCCAGCCACAATTAAAGAAGCAGAGCCCTACTACCTGATGCAGTAACAGGAATTACGAGCTTAAAGGATCATATGAAAAGATCTATAAAAATCTATTTTACTATTCGTCTTCTCAATTCTCTTCATCTTGCTTATTACATTTTCCTTCCGCACTTTTAGAGTAGTCTGTCTTTGCAGAAATCTCTGTTTTATTAAGTAAAGTTGCTGTAGATCAAGGTTTCATTGCTATGATATGGAGATACAAGATATTAAATCTGTAGTCTTTTTGCAGTGAGTTTTGAAAGAACAAGGCCAACTATCAAGTGGCAAAATTTTACTGAACTGCAAATGTAATCGACTTGCTAGTTTCCAAAAGGCAACAATAAAATTCAAATCAGAAGCTAAACCACAGTCTGTAGTGTTGCTTTGGGAGTGGGATTTTTTGTGGCTTTGGCCTAATCTTGCACTTGTAATACTGGCTGCTTATGTAGACAGATAGCTTGAAAATCAGATCAATAAATTCATCAGGCAAATTGACTAAAATCAAGGCCCAAGACTTTCAGTTCTGTATTGAGAATTGGCACCAGAGCCTCTTCATCAAGCACAGCAGGTCACCTCCCTGGAGTTACTCACCCTGGGGTGACAAATAGCCTTCCATGTATGAGCACAGAGATACGTGCAGTGAAATCAGGTTCTTAAGTCTTTCAGAGATGAGCCTCACAAATGACTTTTCCTTCTCCAAGTGAGTGGGAAGGTGTAGACCGATGACTTTTCTGACGTGTGGATCAGTATGACTGCTTCACAATGTAAATGAATACACTCAGCTCCAGATACAGATGTTGAGTTTGGAAAACGTGCTAATATGCTGCAAAAATTTACTCGATTCCTAAGAAAATCAGAGTATCACCAAAGCTTTTCCAAAAATCTTGTGAAAAGCCAAGACACAGATAGACTGAGTGAGTGTCAGCACATTAAACTATAGGTTGCATAAGACAACATTTTCATATAAAGATCAGGCAAAACAGCGTATGAACAACAATCTTTTCAAATAAACTATTTTAAGCCCTTATTAATCAATTATCAAATCTTTAATTTGATAGAATTTTCTGCAAATTATCTTTTCATTCCAGGGATATTTTATAATTCCATACATTCTATTTTATCTTGAATCTAAATAAAATTCAACCTCATTTTTTTTCTAGGTACAAACTGATCAGATGAAATCAGTTAAGATCAAACCATAACATTTCTCTCCATTTCAAATTACAGGTCTTTTAAATCCTGGAATCTAAACTCTTCTCTTCTCACCAAAATTTTCTAAAATTGGATACCAAAAAGCTGTTTTGAAAGAGACCAAGAAGATTTATTTGCTTTGAAAATATGAAAACCATTCTGAAATAGTTTTAAGTGAACAGTCAATAAAATACGGTCATCATCATTAAACATTTTGGCTTGATGAATTAATAGTTTCTTAAGAAATGTGGAAACTGTCAGATGATTTCCAGACTACTCTAGTGACGTCATTGTTATATCTTGGTAAATGACAAAACTTTAGAAAACTGCTATGATGTGTTCCAATGTTTGAAAGAATAAGATATTTTTATATCATTGAAGATGTGAAACTATTTGAGAAATAATTTTCTACTGGGCAGGAGGAAAGACCAAGATCTATTTTAAAAAAAAACTAAATTTATTTTGAGAGTGTACATGAAGTGCTTTCAAATACACATTTCATTACAAGGGCTTCTTAAGGCCCATTGTGAATTTAATAATAATGCAGAATAATATAAAAATATGACTGTAAAAACCTCCAAAACTTGACAATAGAAAGAAAAGGAGAAAATAGATACAAATTTAAATTGTGTTATTTAAAAAGAACTTCTGTTTTAAGAGGCCTAATCTCCTTATATGTCTAAATTATTACACATAAGGTGCTTTCTCATCATGCATTTCACCTTGGTTCACAAGGCATTTTAAAGTTCTGTAGAATATGATACAAAATAATATTGTGGTTAAACAAAAAAAAAAATTCCACATT
>NW_008587478.1:29429-73833 GCF_000691845.1 Merops nubicus | reverse complement strand
TGCTTAGTGTTTATATGATCAGCTAAATTAAACTTGACAGGACCACTAATCCTGGAGATTTTCAGTATTTGTGAACTTGCCTTGAAGTCTTTTGTCTGTTTAGGACTTCTTTTGCCCCATTGCTCAAGGAATCTGAATCCATGTTAATCTAGCTTGCTTTTCAACAACAGTTTTCATAAAGGTATATGTCTGTATATATATATATATGTGTGTATCTATCTATCTGTCTGTCTATCTATCTATCTATCTACATATCTATTAGCTTTCTATGGACAAGGTAATGCCTCTGTGGACTAAGCCACTTCTTGTCCTCTCAATCTGGGAAAAGAATATTGATTAGGGCATGGGAGCGCCATTTTCTCAACACAGGGATAGCTATAGAAGGAATGGACGTTTTCAGGGAATCCTGTTAGATTAGCAAACCTCTTCTGAAGGATTTTCTGTTTGATGTTGCCTCTCATAGAATGTTTGGGCAAAAGGTGGGAAAGGTAACATACTTTTTTTGATCAGTGAAAATTAGGTAGCAACAAAAATATTTATAACATCTATGAACATGGACTTTTTTTTGAGATGATAAGCCAGTTCTAAGGGGCTGCTCTAAAAACCAGTTATGATATATACCAGCTGATATCAAACCCAAAAGCATTCCATTGAGCCCAGTATCTGCACATAGAACCACAATCTATCCTTTCTCGATTCCAGTGTCTATAGGTAAAGATCTGGAAAGGAACAGCAGAGTTATGCAATGTTTTTACTCGTGATGCATCCATCCAAAGAGCATGGATGGTCTCACTTTCTCTGCCTGCTGGTGTGACTGACCTGAGTGTAGGTATGCTCCTGGGCTGCTTCTGGCAGCAAGTGTTATCTCCCACAGCTGTACCACTGCCCAGCCACCTTCTCTGAGGGACAGGGTGTGAACGGAGGTGATGCAGAGAATAAATATATGGTTCAGAAACAGTGAGCTTCAGCTTTAAAATTTTCAAAAATTCAGAAGGAGCAAAGCACCTTACAGGTATCTCGGATAGAGCTCTGATGCTTTTAATACAGATCTGCAGCAATGAAGACTGTTGCAAGGATATTGACAAGGCAGATGCAAGAACTGGAGATGGCACCAAGAAGCACCAAAGACCCAAACAGAAGGCACAGACACAGACAGGTTTGCTCAAGGTCACATAGGAACTCTACAACAGGAAATTCTGGAAAGACAACATGAATTATGGGAATTAGGCCCCGTAATCATCATAAACTGTCCCTCCTCTGCATGATCCTTATTGAAATAAGATCATAATGACATGTGAAACATTCCAAGAAGGAATGTCCATCATACTGTAGGTATATGCACTACATTAGCTAAACAAGAATAAAACATTCACTATTCAAGTTTCTTAAGTATGTTAGAAAATTAAAATAAATTAATTGCTACTGCAAGTGTATTTGAAGCACCTTCTCTGTAATAATTACATTAAAAAGATGAAATACCACACACACATCTTTCAGTTAAATGGCCCATTAATCCCCCAACAAGACCCCCACTTTCAATGAAAGTCAAATAATACGTCATTTTCTGAATGACACCATATAAAAGACCATCTGTAATGACCTATGATACCACAACCATTTATTTCATAGCAATGAAGCTGAAATTAGGAATTTTAAAATACTTTACAATAAAACTTTAATACTAAAATTTTCTCACAAATATAATAGTACTTAATTTATATCTTCTTAATGTGCTCACAATCCATTTAAAAGGAAAGTCTGAAATTTATATATCTAATAACTGTCATATATAATAGATGTAAAATTACAGTTATGCAGTAGACACATCATACTTAATAACCTTGGACAAGTCTTAACTATGGGATCTTGAAGTATTTCACTTTCCACATGTTTAGTGAAGAAGTGCTCACACCAAAATGCAGACAGGTTCTTGACGTGAAGAGTCAATGGACCAGAGCTACAGGATGCACTGCCATTCACAGCACTGCATCATTTAGCCAAACACTAGTATTCCTCAGTTCTTTTTCATGTATGTAGTGATAGCCAGCAAATATGGCTTGGTAAATTCATTTGCAACAACATGGTTGCAAAAAGTCTGACATTTACAGCATTTTCATGACAGATATGAGCTTAAACACAGTCAAAGATATTCAGGAAATCCCAGGGTGCTCTAAGCCCATGTCTGCCATTCCTAGTTGCATGCTGTATCTGCCACACCATAAAACAAAAGAGTGGGCTTTCTTCAGCTGTTCATGTTTTAAAGGCACCTCTTTTTAGAAACTGTCCTCGGGAAGGGTAGGGTACTACTGCACTGAGCAAATAGCACAGCCAGGCCCAAGAGCATGTGGAGATCTAAACACCTCCCTTGTGTGGTATTCCTGCAACGGCAGCCAGGATGCTACTGACACCAAGCCATGGGCTCCTTCCTAATGCAGCCTGATCTCCAACCCCCAGCATCCACCTTATACCATTAATCACTCCTGTAGGACCAAACCTAGAGAACAGTGGTGTCCCTATGCTGGGTATGTTCCAGATCTGGCCCTCATCGTAATTAAAGACAAACAATGACGTCTAGGAGTCCTTAGTCACTCTCTGTTCAATGAAGACATTTCTATATTCACATTGTAACGGTCACTCCCACTATGTATTAATCTTTCACAAGAATTTGTTTCCTTTTCATCACTAATTGCAGTGCTCTTTATTAAGAAACACTTGTAGAAGGCATCAGTACAAGCATTTTTTGAAAGAACACCCTAAGAAAGGAGTTGTTTGCTAGTTCGACTAAACTGTTTGTTGAATAAGTACAAGATAACTGATATCACCAACACCTGAACAAGAGAGCAATTTGAGACACCTTTGGTGAATTCCAGAACTCCCATTGGTCTTAATTAGAACAACTGAAAGGAACTGTTAATTTCAATCAGTTGGTGAAAGCTGTTTCTGTGACAATCAAGTTTTTGGAATTCAGTTTTCAACTTTCAACAGTTTTACAACCATCTAAGTAATAAACAGTCTTACACAAAATATACTTTTTCCCTGGAAAAAAAAGTATACCAGTTATTACCAGTTATCCTTATTATAATACACTTTACAAGGTAATAAGTTGACATATATTTAAAAATCAGTGGTTTCTTCCTACCACCTTCCCTGAGATCTGGTCAAATAAATGTAATGATTTAGGGATTCTTTCAGGTTTTCTGCAAAATAAATTCTGTGGTTATTGTGTCTAATGAGTGCACACTTTTTTTTTTTTTTTTTTAATGTCACATTCACTTTATATGTGTACAGAGGCCAGATGTTACTGCTTCTGCACATCCAAAGAGCTTTCTACAGGTATTCTTTTTACAATTCTCCTTGTTTCCTCTTGCACACACAAATCAGCCTCCATATGCAGCCCAAAGTTCAATAATCATGAGCAGAAAACATTCTGAAATGCTTTTTGCAGAAACTCCACTGCATGAATAGTTGAGTAAATATGCAACAGAAAACTTCAAAGTTCAGCCTTCAGGATTGCATGGAATTTCAAGAGAGAATGAAGAACATGGTCTGTAAGAGCGGCATCAATGGACTTCTACTGAATATTTTGGAGAGATCATGCTTTTGGCACAAGGAAGACATACAATAAAAACATCAATACAGTACAAGACATTTCCCAACATCCTTAGGTGAATCAAGAGTAACAGTCAGTATTTCCTTCTGCCTTGGTTGTGGCCACACACCTATCCAATATGCAGTGGAGAACATGTACACCTAAGTTGCATGGTTCCTTTGTTTCTCAGTGACGGATAGGGAGAAAAAAGAACACCCAGAACAGCAAGAGGCACATTATTTATTATCTAAAGAAAAACATGTAAGGAAAAGAACCGTAAGAAATAAAAAGAACAATAAGAAGAATGTAATGAAACTGCTGGAGTTGCCCAGCTTGGATATGTCCCTACCTGAAATGTTTTTACAAGGACATCCTTGTTACCAGGGTGAAAAAAAAAAAAAAAAATCCTAAATGTTAACTAGAAATCACTTTACTTCATCCAAAATCTTTCTTTTTAGTAAATGAAGACAGGATGAACATCTAAAATTACTAATTGGTTTACTGATCAGTTGTAGTTTGTTCGATTGATTTGCAATTAATTCTGGTTTGTGGTGTATAGAAGAGGAAGATTGGCGCCAACCTTTGAGGCAGCTGATACTCAATATCCTCCAAGAGAGCTGTGGGCCAGAATATCAATAATCTGTTTAGAAGCAGCTCGTGGAGGTATTGAAACTGTGTCTTGTGCATTTGTAAGAGCTCCAGGGAGTAGAAAAAAAAGAAATCTGGACTTCGTTAATGCATATATCTTTCTGTGAAGATGGGACATGTTTAATCTTACAACTAATATTTAATGCCATTCTTATTTCAGAAAAATGTAAATATTTTTCTTAATCTGTACTTTAGTGGTGCTTCTGGTGATAATTGTCACAGCATTCACTTTTCCAAGCTCTTTACAGTAAACAGCAAATTTAAAAAAAAAAAAAGTCACTACAGATTTTGCTTCTCTGACACTCAACATTCACAGAAGTAACCCTGATAAGAAGATAAGTACACGCACAAGGTGCGAGAGGTATATCGCTTACTTTGATACATACAAGGTCACATTTAGAATAGGTACAGCTCATTTGTTCCAGTTACAAAACAAAGTTCTTTTAATTATTAAAAAAATAAATGGAATCTATCTGAAGACAAAGAGAATCTGAAACCAAGCACAGATTAGTTAAAAAGGAGTTGAGAGGAAATTCGTATTTAAAATTAGTGTCTCTTCCTCGTCTATATTTGTTCATATTTATGATGTGACATCACAGGTTTTGGAAACCTGATTTAAATTTCACTTTAATATTCACTGGATGAAAGAAAAATTTCCTGGATGCTTTTTACACTTTTGTATCACTTTCTGCTTTAAATGACTTTCCTGAAAGAGATAATGACATTCTTTGACGCTGTAGACTTCTTATTTGTATCCTATTACTAGTGTATACCTCTTTTTCTTTGGTCCAGTATACAATTTTTTTCTTTCTTTTCCTGAGGTTTGCTTATTTCATATAAAAGTCCCTGCATAATTTCTACAAAATGCATTCGATTCTGTACCTTTCCAAGAATTTTCCAAGTACCTTTATTAATTCTCCTAATCCATAAAAACATATTGAAATTTTTCTCAAATTACTTCTCATTTTCTTTTTTCTGTTCAGAACTTAGAGGAATATCTAGCAATCTCATTTTCTATGAAAAACGTGTCAGGAAACCGTATTTCATATATATGCTATATGATATATATCACATATCAGCCTTCCTTATTGTAGTATAAATACATTTTAATGTATACAAAGCTTAATATTAAGTACTTCTACTTTAAATATTCCGATATTTGTGCATGCAGTGTTATTTCTAAGAAACTTATATAATAGCTTGCTTTACCTTTAAAAAAATCCTTTTCAAACTTCTATTTGAGGACACATTTAAGTAGCATAAAAAGTAACAAAATGAATGGAGATGGGAGCAATGAATGGCCATTCATTGAGACTATTTTTGAACCCCTAATAAATAAAACACCTGATTAAAGCTATAGAAGAGAAGTGATAAGGAAAACTGAACTGAGTTTCCATGCTATTTCAGGCTTCAGCTTTTCACTGTAAATGTGATCTTGTTTCAAACTGTGAATGAGTTTAAAACTGCATGTTAGTAGCTGCATTAGAGATACTGTAATAGTGGTGGCATTCCCGTGAGAAAGGCAGGCAGGGCTTAGTGACTCCTGTGTAAGAGAGCTATCTGTCACAGATGTCAGTTTATCTGATTGAGACTCCTTAGCTGCTGCTAGACTTGCACCATTCTCTATATCAAGACCTTTTGCAACTACAAGCTGCCAGCAAGGGAGGAAAAAAAAAACCTTCTGATGAGATAGTATTGCGAGCTTTGAGCCTTTTTGTCTCAGCATTTAAACAGTGGATTTAATTGGCTGACATTTGAACTTTGAAAGAATCCTAATTCTTATGGGATGTCGGGTTTTTTACTGTATTTCACAACCCTTCCATCATTTCCCATTCCTTATACCATTATGCAGCCAGTCTGTCAAAGTAATCTACAGATCTTTTATCTGATACACCAGCGGAACACTTGTATATTTTTGTTGGCCAAAGTCAGATTTCATGATCATTTTGATGAGAAAAACAGTAGCAAAGGAAGCTGCCCAAACCATTAAATTGTAAAATTAAGACAACAAGGGCCCTTCATTTCTTTTTCCTAATGTTTGATTTTGATCTTTGTAGAGATTTGATTATAAAATGAAACCTTTTTTTTTTCTTCTTTTTTTTTAACCTTGAAAACAATTAAAGATGAAGAGCATACAGCTCATTAGTGCATAAAATGACCTTCAGTACAAGACAGTTTGTGGGCCACATGCTCACTTAGGAAAACACAAAATGTACTAATGCTTGCAAAAGAGATTGTGAACAGGTTTTTCTCTACATCTCCAACACACACATGTGCACACACCACTGGCAATTGCAACTGCAAAACCAGACAACTGTCCAAAACAATTTTTTTAATAATTACTTTTGATATTGGAGTAGATATAACTGGCGTCATTGCCTTCACTGATTTATGGGAGGAGTGGGAATCTGTTTTTACTCTTGCATCTCTTACCAGACCACAAATTCAGCAAGTAACAAAGTTACCCTCATTTGCTGATCTGTTATAAAACCATGGGTTTATGGTGAGAATAATTCAGTAAGACAAGCAAGTAACCAGAATAAGGAAGGAGAAACTAGGGTTGTTACAGACATCAACTCCATTGTTTATGATTGTGTGTGTGTAAAATTTATGGATTTACCACATCTTTGTAATGTATTTACTAAAGGAAGCTCTGTTATAAATCATCTGTTTTCCAATAGGAACCTACATTTTTCACCCTAATCTCCAGTTGAGTTCACTGAGGCAAGAAGGGGTCAAATGACGAGCCCAGTGCTGCATGATGAGTCATTGAATGAACCAAAAGCACTAGGATCCTCCTTGCCCCTAGCCCTTTATATCAACAGTCCACAGGGGCTTTGTGTTGCTTCTTTCAACTGCCTTTAAATCCAAAGTGTTAGAAACATCTTCCATTAAATCTTAGCCTGGCTCAGACAGTGCATGCAAATGTAGTCCTTGAGGTAGTCTGCTCATGTATTTGATATGTTTCTCTGTTTTTTCTGTGACACCCTTTCTGCTGAGATTTGTTTACTGTTATCCGTAAATCAGCGTTCTCATCAGATGTAGTAATGAAGTCATGTAAGACCCAACCAGTATTTCCACAGTCATTAAGTAGTTATCTAAAGATTTCTTTCTTTCAGAGCTTGATTCGCCACTGGGTTTCTTCAGGTTTATACTGGCATAAGTCTAATGGTTTGAATTGTTTGCAATAAATCAACCATAGAACTAGCCCCTGAGCTGGTGTAAATCAGTGTAGTTCCACTGTGTTCAAGTGCAGACATCCTTATTTACACCAGCCAAAGGTCTGTCCCATAGAGCTCAGACAAGCCTGCTGTACATGCTGCCAGGCCAGGGTCAGTTTTTATGACCAGGTGTTCTGGGTGGAGTGTTAGGCTTACACTTTCAAACATTAAAATTGAGTTTGATAAGAAAAGCAAAGGCAAGACATTTCTGCATGTGATAGTTTTGTTGTCATCTGTTTCTTTTTTCTCTGCAAAAACAGCACTCCCTTTCTGAGCTGCTCTTCTGATGTTTCATCTACAGTAGGAAGAAAATCAGTGACTGCAGGCTAACAGTGGCAAATGTAAAATAAATTCTTTGGAAGGCATTTAATGCATGTGAAATGAAGAAACGAGAAACCAAATCTACACAAATTAAGCACAGTGGGCTACTCCATATTTAGTCCTTCTACATATTATCAATAATCTGGGAGCATGCAAAAACTTAGCCATACGCTTGGATATGTAGGTTTACTGAAGTCAGAGGAATTAATCATGTATAAAATTGGCTTCCTTTAAGTTCTTGCCAGCAATGTCAGTCCCTTTTGCCTGGAAATAAATATTCCATTTTCACTCAGGTATTTTTAGAGTTTTTTTAATAGCTGAGTGGAAAACTAGTTTTGAAGTTTTAAAATGCAATCTTTTTTAAAAAAAAAAAAATCCATTTTTTCCTTTCCTTATTTATAACCATTCTAAAGTATTAACATATATTTACAGAAAAGGTAATTCTAAAGCTACCTTTCGTTATGAAAGGTTTCAGCAACAGAAAACATTTTTATCTACTTTTCTTTCAAGCAGGTTTTCAAATCTGCACATATATATGGACAAGCAGTCAGACAAGAGTTGGGGTCCAGATCTTGTGAAATTCTCGGTGTCACAACAACAAGGAATACAGCATCTTTATTACAATAGTAAAGGCTCTGTTTATCATAATGGCGCCACACTGTATGGAGGGAAATATGACAGTTCTCCACTGACAGCTATTTCCAGTGCATTCAAAAGCTAGAACTAACAAAAGACAATCTTAAAACCATGGGCAGAGTTCAGTTATACTTTGTGAGTTGGAGAATCTTCCACCTTCTTGAAAACTACATTGAACTAGAGCATATTGTATATAGGTGAGAGCAGATACATAAATCCAGCTTTGTGACATTTTTAAAAGCATGCTTATATTTCCTGTGTGTTGAGTACTGTTTAACTTTTGTACCTATTAAATATTAAAGTGGGTGAGTGCATTTAAATCTAATTTTAACATACAATTAAGCAACACAGGAAATAATAATATGCTTTGTATCTATTAATGTAAAGCGAAATTCCTGTTTTTCTATATAAATTACTGCAAATGTAGTGGATCAAGTTTCAGTTTGGTTATGCCACCAAAAGCAAAACACAAACAACACACACTCCCACTAACAGTCATGAGCTTATATATTCCCTTCATAGTGTAGCAAAAACCTCTTTGTGCACTACGACAAAAATTTTCATAGTCAGATTTTCTGATTTATGGCTTGTATTTATTTGTTAGCTATTCATTCATGCATTATTGTGAACTCTAGGACCTTAATCACTCTTATTCTAAAAATACACACAATGACAACGTATATTAAACTTTTTTTTTTTTTAATTTGAGGATTAATGTGATTAAATATACATAAAAAAATCAAAAGAAAACTGGCTTAAAAGTGACCCAAGTCCTTCTTTAATGAAAACATTTCAGCATGTGCTTAACTTTCCACAAGTGATTACAAGACCATGACTTTAAGTCCATGCTTTTGCCACTTTACGGAGGAAAGAATGTTACAGCTTATTTCCTATAACAGAGCTCTCCAGTTTCCATGTAAAATCCCTTTTAAAAAGTTCTGAAATAGCATAAATTCTTGATTAAAACTTGTTCTTATGTGACTCAAATATTATTTTACATGAAACTTTAAAAATTAAATGTCAAAAATCTTCCAATTTTTTAATCTCACTTTTGGAGGGATTTTTTTCCTTTCTTGAAATGGGAAATAACAGGTAAAACTAATTCTCTCAATGATATGAATCACCACAGGAATGCATTTTTAATTTTGTGTAAAATTCATATGTATATACTTATATATACATAGAAATAAACAAAATGGTATAACAAAATGTGTGTTTTATGTTGAAAGCTTGCATGTAGAGACTTTTCTGTTATAAGTGCTGCACAAATAGAATATACAATTTTTAAAAGGGGTTCATAAAGCAGAAACTACTTTAAGAAAATGGAAATTCAAAATCAGTTATGAAAAATTTCAAATACGTAACATATACATAGATTTCATCACCTGTAATTTACAAGTTCTGGTTTCTAAAGTCCAGTATATTCTTTTCCTTGTTCAAAATGTTCAGAAGATTCAGGATGAATGAGTTACTTGGGAAGTTTCATGCACACAATAGAAATACACAACAAACCATGGAACCATCAAATAATTACAAAAAAGAAATTAAAAAAAAATAAATTAAGGATGACTACTCTTTTCCTTCTTGTCATAAACAGAAAATATCAGCACAATTCTTTCTAATGAGTAAATATGATTTATATGTTCTTAACTGCATATCATTCACACAGATCAATACTCCCACAGAAAGACTAGTCATTATTTTTCAAAAATAGAGAATTAGCTCCCATTTCAACAAATAGTACACTTTTGAACGGTGTCATTTCACAGATTCATCAGGATGGTGTCTTCATCAGTTAAGCTAAATTAACAAACGACAAGTATTTTTGTGCTTTTTTTGCATGAAAATGCAAGGAGAGATACTACTCTGAAGTATCTACTGACCATTAACTAGAAATAGAGCAGAGTCTGAGGGTTACTTTAGATATGATATAGGTTCTCTGAGTCTATATATTTTACGAAGTGAAATTTATAATCATTGGTAAACAAATTGCCTGACTGAAGTCATCAGCCAAAGCTGTCTTGCATAGATTTACTGTTCAAAGTTCCAGTGACCTGTTTAATGACCCTAAACCTTAGTGTCAGAAGTTCTTTCAAATCCTTAAATATCCATGTCTAATAAATCCAGAAGGCTAATAAAAAGACTTTATTTTTTGTATTGATACAAGTATGGATTTATTTATTCTAAATTACTCACCAGAGAGAGACATTTCATTGAAAAATACCCCTTGAAAGTGATTCATTAAAAACAAGACGTGGTCTTTAAACAAATTGCTGGAAATTGTATCATCAGAGTAATTGACAATGTATCTTTTTAATTTCATTTGTGATCTCTTTACTGTTCTTCTTTTGAGGTAATTCTTTAAAAAAAAAAAAAATTCCTAATTTCTTCTGTTCTGAATACAATAAACACAGCTCCATTTTGCTACAACAGACACTGAGTATGTGTTATACTCCAGTAAAATAAAACAAATGAAAAATTGCATGTTTGTTAGGTATGTGGCTGAAATAACATGGAATTAAGATTGAAGATATGTACAGAAATACATACTGATTTATGCTAAAAAACTCTTCATTCATGTTTTTTCTATCTTTTTCCAAAGTGAGCGTATGAAATTTTAGATCATCAGTCTAGGTGACAACAGCATTTTAAAAAAACAAATATATTAAGATATGGAAATGAATACTTATAGTATATTAAGGTACTTAATTATGTGCAGCTGCAAAACCACACAATAAGAAAAATTACTGAGATCACAAGGTTCAATATATTTCTTTTGCTTTCCTTCTGGTTACAGATTACAATTCTTCAAATTACAAAGTGTATTTGCACACTAACTCACTAACAGTGCAGAGACTTAGCTTTAAAACATTTGTGACTTGAAGTCTAAAATGTGATGTAAAAAAATTCCTGATCAATGGTGTTGTATCTCCACTGATGAAAGTAATTTTCTTTCCAATAGCTAGAATTAGCAATAACACAAAACAAACCCCAAAGTAAGATCAAAGATGGGGGAAATCCGCATTTAAGTGAAGCTTTCTCACATAGGTCTTACCTTTCTTGCAAATGTGACCACACAGAAATGCAGCTGCTGAATTCCCACTTTTCAAATAGGTTTTCTTTTGCTGTTGCACTGTAGAAATGGCCAGCCCAGACAGCTGGGAGCGACTCTATGGCACAGCGATTTGGGACATTCTGGAAATTGTTTAACTCCAATTTTCAATCATTAGCTTTATTTATGCCACGATTTTATGATGTCACTCTTCTCTGGAACTTTTTTTAATAATCACAATACACATTGCTGGATGATCTCTGCATGCAGAGTGTATAATCTATAGGTTAACTTTGAGGGTGAATGACTTTCAAAGTTAGAAATACAAAAAAAAACCCCTATTATTCACAAAAGAAACATAGACCACATTTGCCTTGTAAGCCTTTTAAAAAATCTCTAGAAATATTTAGTAACCGATAGCATAATCAAGAAAGGTGGCTGGGTAAACCCTATCTAGCAATGGATCCTTTGATGCAAACAAAAAGACAGTTTCCTCTTCCATTGAAGATAATACCAGTTTTGGTGTTTATTTCAGTGGATGAAGTGGCTGATGCAGCCTCACTTTTCTGACTCTTTCACCAGCCAGCTGCGTGAACATGGGGAGGGAATGCTGCGGAGTTCCTTCTTTCCCATCTTTTGCTGTGCCTACCCAGGTTGTGAGCTCTCTCCTACTGTACAAGGACAATCTCTGATGATATCTTTGAGAAGAGGAAAGAAAAATGAGACATAGCCCAACAGAGGCTTCAGAAGCCACCGTGGTATAAGTCAGAAGTGTCTTTCATTGTCAAGCATTGGTTTAACTAAGAACGCACTGCAAATGAAAGCTTTGTGGTTTTACATTTCCTCTGCTTGTGTTTACACATTCTTAATAATCCTATTTTCTTATTTCATAATCCCTAATATTTAAGCATTCATTTATGTCTGTCTTTAGTTGATTAAATATGGAATCAAATGCACCTTGCCAGCAGTCATTTACTGTATTTAATCACTTTTGAATCTTGCTCATTCTGAATGACACTAAATAGAGGTGTGAGGTCTTTCTTTGGAGTGGGTCTTCTCACTGACAAGTTACCAAAGAAGAGGAGGCAGAAGAAAGTTAGTGTTATTTGTCTGATTGATAGCTAATAAGGTCCTTTCATGAAGACATTTGGAGTGCTGTTGCAACCTGCTGTCCAATTAGCAGATCCCTTTTAGCACTGCTCTCTTAGTTCATCCACCTCTGTTCTGTATCAGCCTACTGCAAAAAAAAATACAAGCAAGTTTGTACATTTATCTTTAAAAAATATATGAAGAAGTATAATGGAATATTTGTAACATATATTATGCATATCTATATATATCCACGTATGTATACAGTATGTGCATGTGAGAAATGAGAGACACATCCATATAAAAATTCTTAAAGACCACACTGTAATCTGCCTGTGCAATGGTTAACAGGGAAATAAATCGACATTCCTTTCTATGTATGTTACAAACATTATTATCTCCAAGTCACATTTTAATTTCATAGTTGATGCTTCAGCTCAGGCCTGGTTTTAGTTAGTGATGGCCTATTAAGCTGCTAATTTATATACTCTTGTGAAGGCCTCTGTAAATGCTGCTCTATAAATAATAGAGCAGTGATCCATAACCACCTTCCATGTAACAGCACAGAGTCCACTGCAGCTAATATGAAAGAACTGCTGGTTGCTAGGTGCCAAAATGCTGCCTGCCTATTTAGGAACTGCTATAGTTTTGTCTCCCTGCTAAGATGACAAAAGTGTAATTAGAGATTAATCAAGAGCTACATTAGTGACACAGTTTCCTGCAGACTGACTCTTGTTGCTCACCAGCAGTTAAGTGCATCTGCCTGTATTTACCAGTTCTCTAGAGATTTAAAAATTTATTGTCATATTTACAGGGCAGCTACAGTAAGAGTTATGAAATCACAGAGGAAACTTAGCAAAATGAATGTAATTTGCAATTGTAAATATGACTCTGTATTTATTTTTAAACATTCCTTATGTGAGAAAGGTTTTAAATTTCCTGCCACCACATACTTAATTCACCGGGATGAGAGGAAGAGGGATTAAATCCAGACTGTTTTATCCTCTACTGAAGCCTCATTAACATAAAACTTTACACCATTTTTAATATTCTTATTTAATTCTAAGTTTTTGGTAAGCTTTGTTTAATATCATATAGACCCTTTGTCTGTTTAGAGTGTAAGCCACTACTAGAGCTGCTGAAACCTTTAAAATGTTTCAACCCATTTCTAGTTTCATGTATTGTTAAACTATATATTTAGATTCCTGACATAGCACTTTGACTATATGGAGAGTGCTCTCATATTTCATGATAGCAAGTTAACACTTACTAGAAAAAGGTTATGCAAGGTTCTTTTAATTGCATCAAGTAGTAAAACCCACAGAAGGATTTTGTTCAGAAATTTATTATAATTTTTAATATTCTGATTTTAATTTATTCTTCCCTAATTTGGAAATTTTAAAATGTCAGATTGTTCCATTTTCTGGCTAGCTCTAGTAAAAACATAAAGAGGACAGATGGAAAGATTATGGGATTTATCCAAGGTTGCATAATAAATCGTTAGTATCTGAGAACAGATCTCAGTCATGTTGCATATTGTGGAGAAACCTGTACTTTAAATGAGAGACTGCAGATAATGTTACTTGAATGTCTGCTCCAGTGTCTGCCCAGGAGTCTTAGAAGGCAGACTGTACAGAGTTCTGTGCTACTCAGTATCCAAGCCAAGAAAAAAAAATAGACTGATTTGGGTAAGATCCTTTCAAACATGCCAGAGTCACTGGCACATAGAAAAGTAAGTCTAGTATGACATGTAAAGAGGTGGTACTTCCAGCAGGTGAGCAGTAATCTTTACAGGAAGACCAAGAATACCCACTTCTTTTAATGCTTACAATCTAACTAGCCCATAAAAAGCACAAATACAGTAAAAAACACAGACATTGTGCGGCTCACTCTCACTAACTTCACTTAAACCAAGCAGTCAGAACTTAACTACCGGACAATGCTGCATGAACAACTCTACTGAGAATGGATTAATAGTACAAAACTGCAATCCAGCTGTCCTTCCACAACAGACCCTTTTAATGAAAGAGATATATATGTTTTATGTTGGCTAGTAACTGAGGATTCAACTACAAAAACTGTTACTACTTATATATATATATATATAAAAGTACACATATATGTAAACGTATCTATGTATATATGTGTAGAAATAGATATACGCCTATAACCTTTTCTAGAGTCATAAGCAACAAATTCCAGTCCTGGGGCAACAGAACAGGAGTTCTGGGATGCAGAGTTCATAGGAGTGGTTATGTTTACCCAGAGAGCAGGCCTAGAGGAGAAACCTCTATACTATGGCATATGGCTCTGTGGATTTATTCATAGCTCATTTCCTCAAGGGAAAAGCAGAAACTCTGGTATTTTCAAAGGAAAAGGAGAATTAGTCAAATCCCTTCCCACCCCTTCCCCCCCTACCCCGGACTTGTTAGAGATTGCTCCAGATATTATGTCCCCTTTGACTTACACAAGGACAAAAGCTTGTAGATAATAGGCTTAACAATGAGCTTTTTATTTAGTACTTCCTAATCTTTTTGTTTCCTGTTGCAAAGATCTTTACAACACTTAGAAAGATAACCTTTAGATATGTTGGGTTCTTTCTTACATAGAATCTGGAGTTCAAATCCTTTTTTTTTTTTTTTTTCAAATCCTTTTTTTTTTTTTTTTAAGATGATATTTTCTTCTTTCTTAATAACTACCATAAATAACAGCACAAAAGCTTTTTTGGCTCTGCACAAAGATTGATGAACCTCAAAAACAAATTATAAACCTCAAAAGTTTTTTAAAAAATCTATATATTGATCCAGTTTTATCTCTTGTGCCTCGAAACATGATATCTGAGTTCAGTGTCAATATGAGTTCAGTGTCAATATGTGTTTTTACACCAAATGTTAATTTTTCTTCCTATCCTTTCTTTTATTTCTTCATGGAAGAAAAATAGTTCACAACTAGAAGGCCATTTTTATTTAGAAACTAGCTTCTTTTTCTCTCTGAGGGACAAGGCGAGGAGGCTGCATCTTTTCATTACAAGCAGAAAAGCCTCCTGTTTGTCGGTTACAAAAAATGTAACTCTTCTACCTTAAAAATATAGAAAAATTATCTTACAGCACGGGAGCAATTAAAGATTTATGAAGTCAAGCTGGACAGTTATTGAGAATAATAATTGTCTAAGAAGCAGTTACAAGTTCATATTGTAGGCAAAAGTAGGGCTTATCTTTCTTGTCCTTCAGACTGTTGCCCTTCTGGATTAATAGCTTCTTATTTTCAATACAATGAAGAGTAGCAGCTGCCAGAACTCAAACATCACCTTAATAATAAATTTTGGTTATAAGTTATGGTACAACTACAACCATAAGTTATCTGAACCATAACTTCAGATGCTTTCTGTAACGTGAATTGTGCCTTCAAGCACCCCCAGACTGAGAAAACTTGACAGATAGCAGTTTCCACTTCCAGGAAGGTGTCCAAACTCTTTAGAGACTTGCAGAACCATTGGTAGAGACAGTTCTACCAATGACTGTGATCAAAATGATCTGCAGAGTTACTATACTTTTTTTTTTTTCCTGGGGTGAAGGGGAGGTGAGGTAGGGTTGCATTTTTTTCTTTTTTTTTTTTATCGAAACACAACGACTGGTGCTTATGCGAAGCCATACTGCTTTCCAATGTCTAGATTGTAAAAACAGAAGAGCAATAACCAGGAAAGGCATCTGCTTTCTCACTGTGTGATATTTAGCACCCTGAGTATTGTCAGAGTTTAATTTTATCTTCTGAAGAAACATGAAGAGTGATGAAGAAAGTAGCATTGATAACTAGTAGAGTTTGTGGAGAACAGGCAGACTAGATGACTGTCTCAGATTTTGGGAACTTTTATTCCACATAATCTTTACAGGACTTTGGATTGCACTGAAGAAAAATATTTATTATTATTATTATCAATAATAATCAATCATTTTTATGTAAAACTAAATATGCTGTACTTACAGTCTTGTGTTTTAAAAAGATGATTATGTATTAAAATAAAACCTAAGTTGTCCAGGATTAAGGAAGAACATATGTATAACTCAGTCATTTGCGATCAAACACTGGATCCAAAAGGCAGCTGCAAAGCACAGATGAACAATTTTGTTCAACACAATTACCTTGATTGCAGCTAATCTGATTTGGACTGCTGTATGTGTATGTATGTGTATCTAATCTTACATAAGGGTTGATCTCTTTGCTGGCTGAATTAGGTCAAAATACAAAAGAAAAAATAGCTAATAAATAAGGAACATTATCAAAATTTAAAATCTAAAATTGTACTCTATTTCCACAAACCAAATGCTTTGATGAAAATTGTTTATTACATGGCTAAGTTCTTAGCTAGAAGGCTTTTTCTGGGCTTTGAAGATTTTGCCATAGTCTTAGAAAGAAAAAAAAAAAGAGCAAATTGCTGTGCTTTTCTGTAATTTTGTAAAACAGGGTGTTTCAAGATAAATTATACTAGCGGACGGTATCTGTCTTGTACCACAAAACACATGCAAAATACCTGTAATTTAGTCATTTCATGGCATGCATGGAAAAAGGTAATAAACACAAACACATCCATGCTAGTTTGTAGACATGCAGTCTTCACAAGTTAGAAAGATCTCAGGCTTGCTAAATATCAAAGATGGGATCTGCACTGCACACCAAACTACCTAAAATTACCTTCAAATTTAAGGTGCAATTTATTTCAAATGGCATAAAGTTGTAGATAGCAGTACTAGCATACACAGACACACTGGATGTTTTTGTGATGTCTCTGTGTGTCAGTGACTGAGCTGAAATAGAACTAATTTCTGAGTTATAGATACAGTTAGATTTAGAAAGATTGTTCAAAATGCATAGGTAAGTATAAATATGGAGCATAATATATGCTTGTAATGTCCTGATTTAATTCCATTTTTGCTTTTTCTTAATAAAGTAGCTTTTCCTGTAAAATATTTTTTTCTTCTACACACTTTCCTTTCTACATTCACACATTGTATTACAAAATGTTATGATGTGTTCAGTGTAGTTTTCTGTAATTTTTTGCTCCTTTTGCCATTCAGGAAGCACTTACTGGACCCAAATATATTTTCCTTTCTAATATTTGAAAAAGCAATAAAAAAAAAAGGTGATAGCGTTGTCTTTTGGTTAGCACCAAAAACTATGACAGGGAGAAAAAGGTGACTTGACCAAGAAGAATGGTGAACTTCAAATAGCCCATTAATGTTTTGAATTTTAAGAAGAAGTATTTATTCCCTTGATCGCATACCACCTTGAAACAGGAACACGTTTCTAGGAAAGATCTCTCCATAATGGATGAAGATACTTTTTACTATTATTTTCTGTTATACTAATATATTGTAACTGTTGGGTGGTCCATATCACAGTTGATTTTAAGACATAGAACACAGCAATTATGTCTAAAAATTTTTGGTATCTCTCAGACCCTGTCACAGTTTTTGTCATCAAAACACTTTCACAAAGAGTGTCATAAACATCATCCTGTGTGAAAGATCCCAGTAAGATCTTGTCTGTGCTGTAGAGTTCTTAAACATCATAGAGTAGTAGGTTTCCTACAGAGTCAGCCTCAGGCCTGTAGGAGATATCAGGGGTTAACCTGTCAACCCGAACTACATTTTCAAAATTTTAATTCATGACAGAAAATTTCATGTGTGTTCAAAAACTATCCAAATGTCTCCTTGAAATCCAAAATTGTAGCTGATGCTTCTCAGTGTTAAAACCCCTAAACTACTTTGCATTTTGTGACCTCAGAAGACTGTGGTAACTTAAACTGGGTAAACTGTGTGATTCATTCATCCTTGTGAACCACAGATACGCACAATCTACCATATATGCAGTAAGAAAAACAGCAAGCTTCACACAGAGCTCAAGTTTGGCTAAAACTATGCTTTTCCCTGTGTAAGCAACTACTTTTATCAGCATCAGCATGTTAAACAGGTAATTCTACAAAACAGAACTAATAGTGCCTCATTTTCAAAGACTTGTCTCTCACGATGGATTGAAGGCTGTGATTAAGTCTTTTCTCCTAACTAGGGTGCTCACAAGGCCCCTCTTGCATGTAAATTCTCTTAACTCAATAAACAGGAGTTAGCAAGATGGGTTTTCCCATTATTTGGGTATTTTATGCTTTTATTCTTCTGCCTGCTCTCTTGTATAGGAAAACTTGCATGATTTATTTTATTTTATTTTATTTTTAGAATCCTTATTCAACTGTCAAAGTCATGCACAGCTGAAAAGAGAGGAAGGAAAAAACGACACACAACATTATCACAGGAGCTGCACATTCTTCAGATTCAGAGCTCAAATGAAAACGGTGTTTGGATGACCAGAAACAATGACACACTGAACCGAAGACATATGAGGGAACTAAGTGTCAGAGAAACACCTGAGAAGAATGATCATCATCCTTTCAGCAGAGCCCATGCTTAAGAAATACACAGACTTCAGGCAGACACAAAGTTATAGTGTGCCCAATTATCTTGTAACGAACAAGGCTAATAATCGTCTTTCTAAACAGATAAATCCCATGGCACTTGGGAATTTTCCTGTATATCTGTTAAGCTACAAGCACGGGATTTCCCCCGAACCCCACTATCAGCTGCCTTCCTGGACCAGAGCTGTGCTGCAGCCCTGTGGATGGCAGCTCCACGGAATGTTGATGCTTCAGGAGCAGGGATCCAGAAATGACGTTTTGGCATGGTCCAGGCAGATTCACTGGCTCTGATGTATCATTTCCAGAGGCACTACCTCTCACAGACATTTCATCACAGCAGGCTGATGGGTCGGAGGGTAAAAGCAGGTTGCCCAACAGGTGAGAGCAGATAACGGGCATTTTATTACAAATGCATCTCTCTCGTTAAAGCTGTTATTCTCAAGGATTATTCAGGTGACCTTAGTCATGATTTTGATTTCATAAAATGGAATTACAACACTGTTCATTTCCACAACTGATTATGTATGTGGCCAGTATTAGCAGATTTAACAGGTTAACCTCTTAAATGCTGGGCTTTTCTGAATAAAAAGATGGTACATTTTTACACTGTTCATCCTGGTTACCAAAATTACAAGCTGAAGCGAAATCAAGGGCAGTTCATATTTCTGAAACATTCAGAGTAGTCTAAAGACAGTGAAAAAAATAAACAATGAGCTTATGTTTAAACATCTATTAGTCTTACCTCAAAGGGCTGTAGAGATAATAAAGAACAACTTAGACTTGTTAACATGTTTGTTTGTTTGTTTGCTTGTTTTCCCAACACACAAATCCTCTACCCAGAACAAATGTAAGATTTTCTGATTGAAAAAAAAAATAAAGTTAAATTAAAAAAAAAATTCTTGAGATGTACTTCAGCAGAGAGAATTTTCCTTCCCCAGTTCAGAAAAAATAACTCAGCATAAGCCTCCCTTTGGTACCATTTTTGCTCCCAGATGTTTGGTCATGTTCTGGGGCTTCAGGCAAATACTTCACATTTACCTCTAGCCCTCTTTGTCATTCACTGCGGTTCACTTTATTTTCTAAAATGCTAGTGTGGATGTGGAAATCCTTTGCCCTTCCTCTTCACTCCCCATAGTTCTCATCACAAACGGTTGAAGAATGTGCAAGGTTCTTTTCAATGGTTGCATATATCCCTCTTCCTAGGAGTCTTTCCATTGCTGATTTGTGGATGAAGTGGGGCAAGTCAGCAAATCCACAAGCAGCTGGACTCCGCTGGAGTATGATATTGTTATGCTTAAATTACTCAGACTGATCCCCTGGGAATTTAACATCGATGAACAGCTATTTTTGCATTACCAGCTATGGTCTTTCCTTGTACTACAAATTCTGTCCAACCATGCTGTTCTGAGGCCTTCTTCCAAATCCAGATATTTTATTAGCATAAAAATAAATATAAGATAAACATATTTATAATACACAAATATAAGCATATATAGAAGATATTTATCTTGCAGAGGAGAAAAGCAAGTATTCAGTCTAAAATGGATATGCTTTTGAAAGCAACGAATAACAGCAGTGAGAGTATGCTGGCTTGCGTTCCCTCTCAGTGCCAGCCATGCTGTGATTTCTCATGTTCAGGACATGTTTTAATTAAGTAAGTTCCAATAGCTCAAAAAAGTTGGAAAAAACTTCAAAATGTCAATACTCTTGTCATCATATGTTTGATCCTCTCTCATACTACTAACAGATGTGTTATATAGCTTGGCAAAACATAATTTATTGAATTTCTCATGACTGTGATTCAAATGGGAAGTCAGCATAATGCAACAGTTACCAATGATCTTACTGCCTAAGAAAACATCATTGTTTTGAATATCCTAATTATTCATTAGCTGAATAAATGTCTTTTTCATGTGGGAATGTTTATCACTTTTTGAAGATGAAATATTAGCTTCTTCCTCCTTCCATGATTTCCTTTCATTTGTGTTGATAGTTTCTGACTTACTATCTGTCCTGTCTGCAGTTTGTCAATGGATACTTCCCAGATCAGTACAAACATTGCTTCAAACTCCTACACACCATGGAAGGCAACAGCTCTGCTGCAACACTCCATGGTCCCAGCTTTCTTGAGCTTCAGTCTGAAACTCAGTCTGAGGTTAGAGAGCAAAGCCACAACTGTAGCCTACAACGTCACTTACAACTTTGTGCAAGGACACACTTCTTATAAGCAAATGGAAGGAAAATCAGTTCAGTCATATTCCCAGCAACAGACAGACACGGAGTGGAAGGAGAATAGACCCCAATTATCTTGTTCATTAACAAGTGCAACAGCTTTCAAAGAAGGTTGGGGAAAAACAACTACTGCAATAACATTGCCCTTTACTGCTGTGGTGATTAAATAAAAACATATTTGTATGAGTATAGTAACAGTCGGACAACACGCGCCTCATTAGCTTATTGAAAAAAATAGGAGTGTTATCGGACTAGTAAAGCAATGTGTTCTTAAACAGTGCTCAGTTGTTACAATGAGTTCAGCTGAGAGATGGCCTTCTGCACACGTAAATGCACAGGAGGAGATTTAGCGTTGCCCTTTTTTTAACAAGATATACTACGTTCTGCCATATTAACCTATATATGTACCAGTCTTTTTTTTTTTTTCCCCCTAGTAATTAGAATTTAGTCTTATAAAGGCATAAGAGGACTTGAGCAGTTTTGAGTAAAGATTACAGCTGAAGGCCAGTTTCTAACATTTTTATCTATGAGCAGTTGGTGAGACCACTTAAGTGAATAATTTTGCACTGATTGTTAGAGTGTGTATTGTGGTCTGATCATCATCAACAGCAACAAATATTTATGTTCCCAGGCTATTCACATTGAATAACATTGTACTGTGTCAATAGCTTATAAAACAGAATGATGAATAATCTTTTCAACAAAATAACAAAAACCTCTGCAATACCAGAATATCCTAGAATTGTTTAATAAGTTACAAACTCTGTCAAATCAATTTTTTTTTATTGTTTTCTGCATGCACCTTTTGCTTCTGAAAGATCATTTATATGTCATGCCAAATTTATTGCTATTTCTTCATACTCTTTCTGTGTGTGATACTTGATTCCTGTAGTTCTGCCAGTGTGGAAGTGCTAGTGTCTGTGGTATATTTTGTTGTTTATATTTACCAGCTAAGATTAAAACAATGGGATGAAATATCTCAGATAATCATGCCCATGACATTAAGAAAAAAAACATTGAAATTAATAATTTAGCTGTTAGGAAACATGTACTAATAAATTACTTTGAAAAGTGAATATAATTCAGAACACATACTTAGATCAGAAATAACATCTTCACTCTTTAAATAGAGAAGAAAATGTAAACAGAGGTGCATTGTCTTGGGAAATTGATGCCAACTGAAAAACAAAATTGCTGTTCAGAGTTTTGCAGAACATGGAAAGATGTAATTTGAAAGAAATGCCAGTTTCCTGGAATTTCTCAAGTCTGATGCATGCTGTGTCTGCTGCATGGGAGTGTAAGGACTTAATCTCTTACTGTGTGAAGGGGAAATGCCATTACTTTTGAGGATTAAGAATTTTATATGTTTTCATTAACAGTTGGGTGGCTCTCTAAGTACAAATCCTGCACAGTCTATTCACCTCCTTTGTGGTAAATGTGGGGAAGCTGCATGTTTCTCTTGCATTGAGACAAATAGAAGGATTGTATCTAGTTCTAGATTAGATTAAATGGAAGAAATGTAACATGGCACCTCGTATAGCATTATAATAAGCAGGCATGCCCTGAGAAGTCAACAGTGTAACATACTGGAGGGTATGTGTATGTTTGGAATGTAAGAACTAATAATATGAGCCTGCTAATAATAAGTGCCTGCTCATCTGCCTGGGCACAGAACTCCTGCACTGTTAAGAATTTCCTGAGGATAACAGTATAACAAAAATCTGGTCAAAATCTCGGCAAACATTTTCAATGTCTAATCTGCCTATATTGATAGAAGACTCTGATGTGCCTTTGGAAGAGTCTGTTCCTCCAGAAAACAATTAGGAAAGTGTATGAGGAATCAGGTTGAATTTTGTGAATTTTCTCCTTTTGCTCTCTGGTAAAAGGATAAATACTCTTTGGGTTTGTTGTCTTGTGCGTTTGTCTTTTTTTTCCTGCAGACAGAGGAATACAATCACAACACACAAAATCACGCTGCGTGCTTCTTCACCACTGCCCTTCTTTGCTCAAATATTAAAGAAAAATAATAGTAAAAGCATATAAAAGAACAAGCAGGAGAGATTAATCTGCTTCTGCTTCTCTTGTGATATCTTGTTACACTAATTTCTTTTCTTGCCTCTTTTCTTTTGTGACTTAAATTCACATCTTGTCTTTAGGAGGTGTTCGGTTGCCAGAATCCTTTGCTACAACTGTAATAAAAAATGACAGTTGTAGCAAGGCAGTCCAACGAAACTGTATATGCAAATTCATTAATGTTGGAATATATTTGCAGATTTCGATCAGTTATGACAATGGCAATGATACCACTTTCACAAAAACGGATAGCTGGTTAGAAGGAAGAGACAGCAATCAGTCCACACTGAGGAAGAGCTTGCAGCTTGAGTTCAAAACTTAGACACCAGACCATTAATCATGGGGGAGAGCTGTGGGGGACTGGCCTTCCAAACTTTTGGCTGTTCAGAGTTATTTGTTTAAAGAGAGAAAAAAAGCCTGAGCCAGTAGTTTAGTCTTTAAATCTGCAGACTTCATAACAGCCACACTGTTTTTGGGTGTGAGGAGCCCTGTGTGCCAAGCTGTGAAGACTGAGAGGAAACAAGAGTCAATATTAGAAGTTTGTTGAAAACCACACTATTTTATTGCTTTCATCAAGGCCTGTTCCAGCCATACTGTACCATCAATCTGAGCTACACAGGCTGAAAAAAATCCAAATCACTGGTAGATGTAATAGGAGTTTAAAAACAGAAGCCATGAGCTCCCATTTAATCTCTGTAATCACTTATGCTAAAAGGGAAGGCTGAGTATCAAAGGCTCCTGTATCATCAGCTGAGAATACAGAACATTGTTTGAAGTGGCAACTTCTCTTCCTGAGCTTTTGTAGGAGTATTTAAACTAATCCGCATCTCAGAGGTCTGTTCAACAGCTAATATAAGCTATTACAAACATTCCTGGTATTCTTTATAAAGTGATTGCTACCCTTGTAGGTCTCTCCCGTCTCTTTAAGCTATGATTGAAAAAGCTGAAAAGACCTAATTTTTTTTTTTTTTTATCAATACACTAATAGTTCAAAAGTTTCAGAAGTCACATTGTAAATGTTTTTCCTCTTCCCTGCATATTATCTGTTGGCATCAATCTCACAACTTCCAAGTTACATCCCACTGTGGTTCACTTGTCCTGGTTTGTGAACTGGATCCTCAAAATGCCTCTGGTGCATCTAGTTTTAGATGATAGATGAATTTATGGTAGTGTGCTCAGAAATCTGCCCTTGTTTTCTTAACTCAGTCTGTTCTTTTGTTTATCGTACAAATGACCACCAAAAAAACCTTCCTCTCGTGGTTACTGTAGAAGGTAAATGTTCACAGTTACTGTATGGCTAGGATCTGGACACAAGGAAAAAAAAAGTGGGATTAAAGATTTTGCAATCATTTAGTCTATGTGTGACTCAGAATAAATATTCATCAGATGGCTCTTTCACCTAAGCAGCTGTCTAATAAAGAATTACAGCATGTTATAGTCTAGTAATCTTTATTTAGGAAAAACTTCACAGGCTCTTCAATTTACATTGCAAAACTATCTGGAGCTAGGGCTTATGCTCCTACCACACCAAGTTTCCTTGCACATTTTTCTGTTCTACCAGACTGAGTACTACAGGGTCCCTACACAACTGCACACACTGATGTTATTTGGACACAGCCGATACTTGTATGCACTGTCATCACACCTGTAGGTAAGAAATTCTGCTCATGTCCTTGTCTATAAAACTTCACTTCTTTAAAGGCCATATCACAAGACAGGCAGCTACCTTAGAATTGACAAGAGGTATTTCTTGACACTTTTCCTCCTAGCTCTTCTCTCTTCTGCTGTAGTTACACTGATGAGAATATTTTCAGTACAAAATTTTAACATGGGCAGAGAAATGACCAGGTGTTAAAACTGATTCAGAATAATAATAACCAGTTTCAGGTTTGCATTATAGGAGTCTTCGTGCCCAGAATAGGAATTGTAACTCTGTTACTCTTCTCTTGTTCAATTGCTGCATATGGATTGCAGGTTATCCTGTCTCCACTTAGTTTTGTGGGCAGCTGTAGAAAGTTAAATAAAGTGCATAAAAAGAGTAAATTATCCCTCAGTTTGACTATACATCAAGCAGTTGTAACTTCTTGAATATCAGCTGGAACTCACAGTTTAAGACCACTTCTCTTTAAACAGGGCAATGTTTTGAATAACTAACTCTGAGCATTTCAGTTCAGAGAAAATTTTACACCTAATTTATAGATTTTTGAAACCTGGTGCCTGCAACACAAATGCTAGCAGCGAGTTAATTTTTGTGCTATGAGCAGCACTACAATTAATTCAGGCAAATTCACACATGTAAACAACACCAGACAAACAGCTGTTTACTAAAAGCTCGCTGTGTTGGCACTACTTGATAACCTCATATTTTGTCCTCTATGACTCCTCTAAAAAGGGCTAGTAGATATGAAACCTGCAGAAAGTACATTCAGTTACATCCCTGGCATCCCACAACATAGCAGCTCCAGGCAGAGCAAAATATAAAATGGACAGTTATCAATCCAACATAAATTAAATGTTTAATTAACTTCATAGATTAAAAATATATTGTTATAGTAGTTTATTGTGTTAATTATCTCCTACTTTTACCTACAGAATACAAACAACCATGGAGGCTCATGCTAAAAAGCAGTAATCAAATGCAGTCTCCTGTTCTTAGTTTGGCTTTTAATGTAAGAGCAAGAGAACATTTTTTGGAAACTAATACAGAATTAAATTTTGCCTTTTTTAACATCTTAGGAAAGCAACCCATTCTAAAACTGAAAATAGACAGCTTTGAGTTTCAACTTCCATAAACTCCTCCAGCAAACTTTAGGACACAAAACCATTTATAGACTAGACCATGTACAGACATTGAAAGGAAACTTCATCTATATCTATTACACGTGCTGCTTCTGTCTTTCCATTAAAATTATTTTTTTTTTGTTCTAGTTGAAGTTTTCCTTTTATTGTCTTTGTTTTGTATTCCTTGGCTCTGTCCTTACTTTTCTGTGCTCTCTCACTTTTCCGTATCTTGTTTGGTTTTGATAGGAATTTTGCTCATATAACATGAACCTAATAACTGACTTCTTTTTTGTGTGTATAATGAATTACAATAAGTATAGATCTGGTAGATGGACCACTTGGTGGATAAGGAATTGTCTGGATGGTTGGACTCAAAGAGCTGCAGTCACCAGATCAATGGCCAAGTGGAGATCAGTGATGAGTGGCGCTTCTCAGGGACTGGTGTTGAGATTGGTGCTATTTCACAAATTTGTTGGCAACACAAACAGTAGGATTGAGTGCACCTTCAGCAAGTCTGCCGACAGCAAAGGGAGGTGGGCTCATGTGAGCCTTACAAAGTTCAACAAGGCCAAGTGCAAGGCCCTGAACATGGGTCAGGACCATCTCAAGCACAAATACAGGCTTGGCAATGAGTGGATTGAAGACCAGCCTTGAAAGGACTTTGGGGTGTTGGTAGATGAAAAACTGAATACGAGCCAGTAATGCATGCTCACATCCCAGAAAGGCAGTCTTGTCTTGGGCTGCATCAAGAGAAGCCTGGCCAGCAGGTCAAGGAGGTGATTGTCCCCCTCTACTCTGCTCTTGTAAGACCCCACCTGGAGTACTGTGTCCAGCTTTGAGATCCCCAGCGTAAGAAAGACACGAACCTGCTCAAGTGGGTCCAGAGGAGGGCCACAAAGATGATCAAGGGGCTAGAATACTTCCCCTGTGTGAACAAGCTGAGAGAGTTAAGGTTGTTCAAGCTGGAGAAGTCTTCACAGGGGCCTCATAGAAGCTTTCCAGTACATAAAGGGATTTTTTTTTCATTCTTCTGGAGTTTTTTTTTTTCATTATATATAGACTAGGTTGTCCTTGAGAAAACCAAAACAGAACTAAACAAAAACCACCTGCTATTTATTACTTGACATCATATTCCCTGTATGTGCTTTCTTAAGTCTTTTAACATTAATATATGAAAATCTCCACAGAATGGAACTTCTGAATCAGAGTCTGAAGAAACAATTTTTATGAGTTTCTATGAATAATCGCTTTTCAAGAAGTGCACCCACACACATCCAAAAATGTATTACCTGATTTATAGGGCCAAATCACAAGTACTCATCTGCAGATTAAGTAGGACGTAGCAAGATTATGTATGCCTTTTGCAATCCACAGGGAATGAACCACAAACTGAGTAGATGAACAGGTTTTTTAATAATAAATCTAAGAAAATCGCTTTAATTCTTCTCTAGTCATTTTTGCAAGGAGGAAAAAAAAAAAAATCCTAACCCTGAGGTCTAAAACCTTAACCAGCATTCAACTTGTATTGCTTCAATCACTGCTGTGGAGCTGTGAGGATTTACATCAGTAAACTTGGCCCTGAATCCCTCAAATTACAATTTTTGTTTGTTTTGATTACTCTGCACTCATCTGTATAATTTTGCCAAACTCAAAATAGAACAGATTTGGTGGGGTGGAGAGGAAGGAACAGCAGAAGCAGAACACAAGAGGAATTGATTGCCAAGCTTAGCACAGAATTATTGGGGGGTGGAAAATGTCAGTAGCTCAAACAAGTGAAAGAACAATCATGAAAGTGTAACTGCACAAATTATAGCATCATCATGTAATAGAAAGTTGAATTTCCCTTCATGACTTGTATTCGGTTTTTAAAGTGTAAGATGGTAAAAATGTAGAAAGCTCTTTCCCCATAAACAGACTGTTCACGATTAAGTAACTTGGACTAACTCCTGTTTCCTTTTTTTAAAAAGATCAGTCACATTTCTTTACTGGCCCCAATTCAGCAAAGCACTTAAATATGTGCATAAATCCCACTGATTTCAATGGGATTTACACATGTGCTTAAAATTAAGCACATGCTTAATTTCACTGTTAAATTGGGAATAAGAGAAATTGAAGTGGATTCATCATCCAGTGGTGTGACTTGGCTAATTCTATCATATTTTGCCATGTTAACTTGCATCATCAAACAAGCCTAACGTTTTAATGATAAGCAACATGAGACCAAGTGGGCTTGCGAACCAAGTATTTTAAGATTCCTTTTTCCTGAGTAGTGACTATGGACTCCAGGGAACATGTAACACTTCTTGGACACCAGTGGAAACAATTCAATGTACATATTGTACTGCTGTCTCTGACAGCCAAGTTCACATAGAAGCAAATGTCTACAGACAAATACATTATTGATTGTATAATTTCTTTCCTACCCCAAACCTCATTCTGCTATAATTTTTGCAGTTTGCAGTATTTTATTGTGCATATATGTTACCATAAGCAGACTGTTGTAGAGATAAGTAGATAGTATGCAAGATTTTGTCATACTTGCAGTATATGAAGTCTTACATCTTCAAAACATTTCAGGAAATCTTAATTAATTTATCTCTCTGCAATTATGAGTGCTCACAAGAAAAGGTCAGTGATGATAAACTGCCAAGTCTCCAAGTGGTTATCACAGTTTCAAAGAGTCATAAATGCATGCTTTCAAAACTCTCTCTTCTCCTCAGACCACTTTGCATGATGTTAGGAACACTTAGCTTCATCTCTGGAAAGGAATACAACCTTTTAAAAAGCTTGACATTCTTGTGAATCGAAATTATCAACAGTGCAGGAGACAGAAAAATACAACCAAAGCTTTATGAGAAATTATGACTGTACAAAGTTGCTTTCCCTCACCAGGGGAAATTTCGGATGAGAGCCTATTTGTCCACTACTTCAAGATGTTTGGTTGTGGAGCAAACAATCTGAATCAGCTTCCACAGTATGTATGTAAAGTAACTATCCTAGCTAGACTTGAAAAAGCTGTTAGAATAACAGTGGATCTTTATCCTTTGCCATATAATTCTTTAATGTATTCTCCTCAACTGATACATAATACTTTAGTAATTTTTTTGTGGCAGAATGTGTTCACCCCATACACCTTTGTTCCATTTATTAAAATCTGTCTGAACATACGATGCATATGTAAACATTGCTATGTTAGTGAGTTATAATATGGAATTTTGACTGAACAAGCAGTCCCAAGGACCTAATTGTTACTTTGCCAAAGAATTAGCAGAAGGCTTTCCTCTCTTTTATGTGCACATACACTACAAACACACACACAACCAAAATCAGAAAACATTCTCATCTTGGGCCTTCTGTACAACAGCTCCCAGCATGCTTTCTGGTCTCTCTGGCACAGCATAGGTTCCCTTGCTACCACAAGCTCATCAAAATCTTCCTGCAGTGGGATTTTCCTTTGAGCAAGAGACATTACCTTGATAAGACAAGACACATTTTTCCTTGACATTACCATGAACATCTCCATTGGATACGTCTCTGTAGTTCTTTTCCACAGTTGTGGGATATTGCCTCGTCTTCTATCAATTCTCACCTGACTCCAACAAGTTGGGCACAAAGAGAGCCTTATGTATCCCACAATATGTGCTACTTGTGGCTACATTATTGTACAATGCATTGAATGGATTTTTCAATAGTAACTTTATATGAAAAATAGGGCATTGTGTACTGATGCTGCAGAACTGTATTCTAAGTATCTCTGCATACTTCATGTATCTTTTGTAAAGCAGCTAACTCCACACTGCTGAGTAGAGGGGGAAAAAGCCATACCAAACGATTTTAAAATACTTTAGAAGTCTCATTTAATGTAAATAACGTCAATCTTTTCCTAGGCATTTTATTCTTCTCCCAGTGGAGCTAGTGAAGGTAAGCATAATTTTTTTGTTCCATTCTTAGGAAGTGCAGATCTTTGCACAAGCTGAGGTAACACCACCCCCTTCTGTTCACATTGATGCTAGGCTCAGTCAGGTACTTAGCACAGCAAAACACTAGTACTCCAGTACCCTTTGCACAGCTGAAGAGGAAAAATGGATTTTATTGCTACTGCTTAATCTGCTTCATTGAACTATTAATTTTCTATTAAACTATTTTAATCATTCTCTCAACTAGTTCATTCCAAGAATTTCTGCATAGTAAATTCTGATGAACAGCTAAAACAGACTGCAATATTGCTTCAACTCTCTAGCAAGAATAAAAGAAAAATTCAATTAATGAAAAAATCATTTGGATGCTATGGAGAACTTTTTGTTATCTGCAGCTCCTTTTCATTTAGTATGCCTCTTCTGATCATCTATTAGAGCAATCCCTCTTCTGAGACTATACTGAGAAGGTTTCTCTGTGAGATGGAAAGAGTTTTACTTGTATGACTTTTTGCTTTACTGGCTCATTGTAGTACACAGAAAATGCCTATTATTAATGTATTATGCTTGGATGGGTTCTTCAGCATTACTTTGTCAGTTCTTTAAGTTGATTAGCAGCCTAGTATATCAGCTGTCTGGTCAAATTATTCACTTTGACACAATTAAATCTGATGCTGAGATTGTGTTTTCATGATGATTTCTCTGGCTGGAAGCAGTGGCTGGAGCAGTATGGTTCCTTCCATCCATAGATGTTCATTTCCATGTAATGAGCCAAAGCAGTGAGCTAAACTGGGGCTGAGCCAGGTGAAACATAATTTAGCTAAAACCAGTCCTGTGGCTTTCAGCTTAGGGAAGTGGTCCAGGTCACAATGCAGCTGTGTGAGCAGCACTAGCTGAGCGGAGCAGTCCTGGGGTAGGGGTGAAGAAGGGCTACTTATACTTGTATTTTTTTTGCTTGCAGAAACGTTTCTGCAGCTAAACAAAATGTTGCTGGGTAAAGGTTTGGGTTTTTTTTTTTTTTCCTACGCATAATATAAGTATTTTAAGTGATAAAGCAAAATTAAGAACATTCTGGAAGCTTTGAGCAAAGCACAGAAGAAAAAACATTTCTGTCAATATTTCTAATGCTACTGGTTTTTTAAGTCTTTTGCATACGTGCACTGATAACTTGGTCAGTGTGAGTGTCTTTTCTGTGTTTTCTGCAATTCACAACAAAGATCTAAAACAGAACTGAGATACACAACTTCAGGGTGTTTGGAAAACTCCCAGTTCTAGTGTAAGACATGTTTGTTTGCCTATTTACTCCATGAGGCCAGGGGACTGTTATACAGTGTGAATCATCCCAGCTCTAAGTCAACGCATGGATTTAAATCAAAGAAGGGAAGCGTTGTTTAACTATCTGGAGAAAGATACCAACTGCTTTCCAGTATCACTGCAGCAGAGAAGTTCTTATGCTAGTCCTGAAGCAACATACCTGAAACACAGTGTTTGGTCTTTGTCAAGAAAGTTTTTTTCACCAGGAAGAGAGGCTTTATGGCAAAACTGGTCACACTAGAGATGCTGTACCTGAACTGCAAGTTGTCTTTCTGTACAGTTGTCTTTGTGGGATGCTGCATGGTTTGGATATCCTCACAGTTGCACAGCCACATGACAGGAAATCCATCGGCCATTCTGTGGAATGCTGGCATGCTGGAGGAGTAGGGAACAGAGGATAGCAAATTTGCAGGAAAATCTTTGCTCCCTGGTTGGACCAAAAAGAACTTAGGATAAAGCAACCTGTTTCTTTTCTACCCATACCCACAGAGACCATTAAAACTAATGAACTATTAAAAATTTAAAATAAACTCCAACCTTTTGCCGATTCCACTTCCATGTGACAGTACGCAAGAATCAAAGGTGTGCTCTACCACAGTTTCAAGCACCACAGAAAAGGAAGGTCCAGGTTAACAAAGCAAAACAGTGTTACAAAGGAGAACAAAGAAGAGGACAGAGGTCCTAAGAAATGGGGAAGCTAACACTTCAGTGGAAGAGTCCAGGTGAACTGTGCCTGCTGTGATGATTTTAGGAGAAGGCTCCCTCCCTCTCTGACACTTGCCAAAAGGAATTTCTCAGCTCTGTAGCTCTACACCACATGTGAAATCCAACCCACTTGGTTATTAATTCTATCAGGTGAATAATTTCTGCTATCAGGATACTTATCTGTTCCTGCTGGAGACACGTCATGCCTTGTCCCTCTGGAAATATAGAAGATTGCAGCTAAAAAAAACCTGAGCTCTTTTTTCCATTGGCTGAGGGGGAATCATCCCAAACTTCGCATTGATGCTAGCCTGTCATGAACGGGGACTTGATCCACAGAAAGTATTTAGCGGTGGTTTATGTATCTCTACAGTGATACAGGGAAAAAAAAAATTAAAAAAATGCATTGCTCATTTACCTTGTTTTTGAAGAGTACAGTGTGGGGCAACAAGTTCTCTAAAAGTCCTGATTTTTCAAGAGTTCAAAACCTTCATCTTGGAGTAGGTTTCCAGATGAGTCTTGTACTTGAAGGAAGGGCAGGATTTTTCTTAAAGTTCAATATCCACAAACTTTCACTGGACAGATTTTCATAACTACTGGCAGGCTCACAAGTTGAGATTTTCTGACAACTATGTTTCTGGCAATGAATGGGGTGTAATTTTAGAATTTTTTGTTTATTTGTTTTTAACATGATCTTCAGTTGCTGTTTGTGAACTCTGGAAAAAAAAGCTTTCAAATGTTATTTTCTGTGTTTTGGGTATAAACTGTACTGAAAGTTTGCTTCCAAAACTGCCACAGAATCACAGAGTGGTAGGGGTTAGAAGGGACCTGTGGAGATCATCTAGTCCAACAACACTGCCAAAGTAGGTTCACAAAGGCAAGTTGCACAGGAATGTGTCCAGGCAGGTTTTGAATTTCATCAGAGAAGGAGATTCCACAGCCTCTCTGAGCAGCCTGGTCCAGTGCTCCATCACCCTCCCAGGAAAGAAGTTTTACCTGACATTGAGGTGGAGATTCCTGTGTTCCAGTTTGTTCCCTTTGCCCCTTGTCCTATCACTGGGCACCACTGAAAAGATACTGGCCCATCCTCTTGACACCTGCCCTTCAGATATTTCTAAAAATTGGTGAGATCTCCTCTCAGCTTTCTCTTCTCCAGGCTAAACAGGACCAGGTCCCTCAGCCTTTCCTTGTAAGAGAGGTGCTCCAGGCCTTTAATCATCTTTGTAGTGTTACATTGGATTCTCTCCAGTAGTTTCCTTTCCCATTTGAGCTGGGTATCCCTGAACTGAACACAGTACTCCAGATGTGACCTCACCAGGGCAGAGTAGAGGGGGAGGACAACCTCCCTCGACCTGCTGGTCAAAATCTTCTTAATGCATCCCAGGATACCATTGGCCTTCTTTGCCACAAAGGCACATTGCCCACTTATGGTTAACTTGTTCTCCACCAGGACTCCTAGGTCCTTCTCCACAGAGCTGCTTTCCAACAGGTTAACCCCTAACCTGGACTGGTGCACGGGATTATTCTTCCCCAGGTGTTCTCAGGTTTTAATTTCCTGGGTTTTACACTGTCCAGATCTTGTAATGTCTGACTGAACAGCAAAGTGCCTCAGAGAGCATGCCAGAGAGAGTTATCTGGACCCTATATGCTTCCAGTGTGCCTTGTAATCAATGAATTCCTCAAGGCTATGTGTAATTCATGCTGTTATCCCTATCTTCTCTATCCCAGTGTTGTTACACACTTAGACTCTGTCCGTGGCACAAAGACATTCTAATGACACTCTTGTACAGTCTCTGCTCTCCTACAGCAAGTAGGTAGTAATGCAAAATGTCCAATGGGCAGTCATATTTTCATCAGGTTCCAGAAGCAGAAGGTATGCAGGGACACAGCTGCCAGCCTGCCCTTAACATTTGCAGTCAGAGCATGCACTAAAGATCAATGAAGCTATGGCTAGTTATTGTCAGAAAGGTGAACTCCTTCTCAAGCAAGGCTGGAAAAAAATGTTCCGGCTTGAACACAGATTGACCCAAGAAGTCCTGACCAGGGAAGTCCCTTACCATGATTCAAGAAGGGTGGTAGACTACCCAGAAAGCCAAGCGGTATGGGAAAGAAGATGCTTCACTTAGTTTCTATCACTTACATAAGCAACTAGAAAATTTACAAAAAAAAATTTAAAATAATAATAAAAAAAAAAAACAGCAAAATATCTAAAATGCTTTCAGATTACAGCTTTTAAAAACTGAAATACAACAAACTGGATACTCAGAGTAATAGCCAAAATAAGTTCTGTTACACACCTGCAAGTGTTTAAAAGAACTAAAAAGAGCTGATGAATAATAAAAAAAATACACAAATCTTTTAATAGCAGGAATCATATCAAAATGGGGGGTGAGGGGAGAGGAATAATTAATGCTGATTTTCAATTATGTAAGTCAGAAGTAATACTTCAAATGTAGGAAGGTTACCAGAATATCTGTAGGGCCAGTAGATGTTTGAGGTGTGAAAGGAAAGTGAGCTGTTTTCATAACTGAAAATCAATTCCTTTTGAATATCCAATCAGCTTTTGACACAGTTTCTTATCAAACATTCTTAAAAGAAGTTACATTGTCATGGGTTCATATAGATTAAGAGTTGACTGAAACATAGGAAACAGCAAAAATAGTTGGTCAGAGGAAAAGGTTATCAGCACAGACCCACAGGGTTCCTGTGATATGATCTATGCCTCATGATAATAATAAATGTGCAGGAAAAGTGCATGGTTCTGCAGTTCTTTTAAAAAGTCACAGCCGTGATAGACTTGCAGGTATCAAACTGCTGTTTCATGAATCAGTGTGCCATGGGTCTTGTGCCCAGCATCCTGAGGGTGTGTGCCATTCCTTTCTCTTCTGGGAACTAGTAAACTAATTTTTAAATTTATGCTGGCACACAGTTTCCTGGCACAGGCAAACAAATTACTAATTAGTAATTACTTCTTAATGGAAAAATGGCATGGTCCTAAGCTCCCTATAGCAGGGCTTCCCTGGCCAGAAGTCTGTGCTTGAGATGATAAGTGGGATGCAGGCCATGCGGTAAATACTGAAGCAGGAGCTTTTGGGATGTCTTGAATTCCCAAATGTTCCACCTTTCTAATACTTTGGAGACCTTTCCATGGCTAGGCATTACTACCGAAATTCAGAAGGAAGCTATGTACTCTTGGTCTGGCACCTTTAGTGGAAAACATAAGAGGGTGGTATAGAAGTAGGCTACATATATCAAGTCAAAATCCTAAAGGCTTTCCTTTTTTATAAAGCTTACAGTACACAATGCACTTCTATGGAGCTAATCTCTTCATGACCAGGAATGATTGACTGTAGCTTTACATTTGCTCACACACACATCAGGGCTTCTTCAAAATCTGCATGCAAACTTTGCATCCCATGCCTAAACACAAATGTGCTAGAGCTCAGAGCTTTGACCTGTATGCATGTGAGTAAATAAGCCAACAGAACTAACTGTTTTATAATTAATGTTGGCTGGCATGCAGCCATTACGGTCAAAGTAAGATTCCTGAAATTTACTCTGAAAAACAGACCAGTTTCTTCTCTCCACTACTTATCAGAATCAGCTGGGACTTTAGCATGAAAAAATATTTTGTAAGTCAACAATAAATAACGCCTGTGGATTAAAAAGCAGTACTTGAATTTCTTCCCACTGGATATCCTCATATGCCACTAGCACACAAAAGTACAAGACTTCCAGGCTGGAGCAAAACACACATTGACACATGCCTTTTCTTGCTAGGACTTTAGAAAGAGAAAGAAAGGAAAAGAGAATACAACAAATTGTCAGGTATTGCAACCCTACCTCAGAATTTTGCTGAAAGGGTTAATTAAATGTCTTTCAACACTGATTTCGTTCATTTTCACTGTGGATAGTTTATTCTCAGGCTGAGTCAAGATGGTGAAATGAATGTATACAAAAGAGAATTCTGAAGCTTTAGTGTGCCATTTTGTTACTTCGAGTAAGCAAAGCTCTAATAAATTATTGTCAAGTTCAAAAAGAATTGCTTTTATTCCTTTGTGACCTTTTGTCACACTGTGTATAATACTGCTTCCTGTACATGAACCACCTGTGCAGATAAGCCTTTTTGCATGTCTATATTCATTTAGAACATAAAAACCTCGAGCTCATTTTCAAAGCAAAATTCTAGCTTTTCCACATTTTGTTGCTTACAATGCCAAGATAAAAAAAGAGTTCTGTGGAGTTGGGTTATAGTTTCTTGACTTTATTCCTGCTCCCAGTCTCACTTTAAAAGGTATGCATATTTAGAAATTGCTTTACAGGTACAATTATAAAACAGACTGTGTTCTCAATTAGAAGAAAAGAAAAAAAAAAAAAAAAAAACAAATTACAAAGATAGGCAAGGAAATGATGAGTGATGACATGTCATGGTTACTGTTACTGTGTGACACCATCACCATAGTAGGAGGTGTGTAAAATTTGCAGAAGTGTCTATTGAATGGGGCAACACAATTTTGTCTGAGGATTTGAGAGACCTGCATATTTTTCCATGACTCTTTATATTGAAGGTAAGTAAACACTGAGATTAGTCTAGTGATATTGTCAATATGAGCTGGACTCAAGGTTTTGGCCTGAAGAATCAAGTGCATTTTGATGCATTTTCCCTCTGAACTTCATCCACTTCCTCAGAAGGTGTAGCGGTGTTGCAGTACGGATATTGTCTACAGAGATATCTCATTCTAATGGGAACTTCAGTATTTAAAATCTTACACTTTCTTTGATGAACTTCAGAATTAAAATGCGTTATGATGTCAGATAGGCTTATAGTTTAAAAGTAAGAAATCTTGTGGAACTTATCCATGAGAATCTACAGATGTTACCTGTTTTTTAATGGAGAATTGCCTCTTTTTATGTGCTTCTGAATAAGCCTATTTCAGCCAGAAAAACAAATTAATGCAAATTTTTTTTGTTTGGATCATTCAGAATATTCTAAAACAGATTATGATAGACTATAACTTTTCAGCATAAGAATTTTCTTTTAGGGTGTTCATAGCACTCATTGCTGCAGTTTATACCAACTGGTAGTAAAGATCCCCAAAGGCCAAGAGTAATAATATGTCAGATATCACAAATTTCAGTTAAATCTCTGTGAATGCTATTGTTGGTACCCTTTATCTTTTCTTACTGTTTTGTAGTTTGGGAGGGACAAGAAGGTAACATTACAGACAAAAACATCTGTGGACAAAGGCTTATTCCAATAAGTTTCAGTTTGTACCTATTTTACAAATCTCAGGTTTGTAAAACAGATTATGTTTTGGAAAGACATTATCTCCACTGAAAATAATTGCAGGTGTCTCTGTGACTCTGCTTATATATGTGTCCAAAAGCATCTTGAATACAGAGCAGATACTTCCATTTATGTGTATATGCATGAAAGAAGTTAAGGATTTTTTTCTGTCTTCTGAGAGGATCTAATAGATGAAAGAAAAACAGTGAATGTCAAAGGGCAGAAATCTTTGCATCAATTTTCAGTAACTACATGAAAAAAAAAAAAACACTCACTTCTTCATGAAGGACGTGCAATTGTATTACTAGCCAACATGTCAGTTTTACTATGGGGAAAAATCTTGATTTATATTCTGGGGTTTTTTTTAGTAGTAATATCTTACTGTCTGTGGAGTGTAATACTCCTAGAAAAACAAACAGGTTTTTAATTGCCAAGATTTCTTCTTCCCAATAATATTCTTTGTTGTGAACCTGCAAATAGAATATCTCTCAGAATTTAGCTCATGTTGAAAACAAATAAGGCTAATAATGCCACTGAGTGGTGGGAAATAATAAGAATCACAAAATCATTGTAGTTGCAGAGTTGATGATATAATCTAACAGGATCTTATGCCAAGATCTTTCCTGAATTGACAGGAAAAAGAAAGTCACCAAGAAAGCAAGAAGACAAAAGAGAGAGAATGAGAGAGAGAGAGAACCAGTAGTCAGTCTGCTAGTCTGTAAAACTAGGTGCATGATTACTGTATGTTTACCTAAAAAATTTAAGAGCTCTAAAGGTGACAGCTATTAGGACCAAGAAGCCATAATGAGATTCCTCCCCTCTCCTGCCCCCCCATCTGGATTTTTCACCAAATGGATCTACAGAGTACTAATTAAGGAAAAGGAAATACAGAAGAAATTCTAAAAGTTAGGGATTTGATTAATGCTCCCATCAGTAAATTTTATTATTTATCATAAACCTATCTTATTTTAAGAATTGTTTTCTATATGTGCTGGGAAATACGACATTTCTTTGCAACCAGCTTTCAACTTTCATGAAAGTGTTTGTTAAATTCATATGAGCCTCCAGAAAGGTCCTTGGTAAAGTGATTATAAAACACACACATGAAATTCTGAGTGAACTAATTGTTGTTTTGTGCAGATTTGTGCTCATACCTTGGCTAAAAGTGATACGTTTCTTCTAAGTATAAAAGAGAGTTCTCAAAAATGGTGCTTACAAAATGTTTGGTTACCCAGGAAAAAAATACAGTTGTTTATATATGTGTATCTAATACCTCATGTTCAGGTACCAAAATTAGAAAGGTTTTCTTTTTTTTAGAGTGGGTAAACTGCTGTTTTCTGTGTGTAAAAAAAGATTTTTTTAATCTTTAAAGTTTCTGTCTTTTCTGTCAACTCCATGGGCAGATACTAATCTTAATTCTATTTGCTTGAAAAAGAATCAAAAATTTCATCATTGCATGTCAAGTCAAATTAGTATATTAATCTCCTAATTGAACACACCAACAAATAAGTTACTTTACTTTTCCTACTACTTATAGTAGGCTTAGAAAATACCCCATAATATGTTGTCTATCAAAACAATCTGCTTTAAACATATCTGTCTTTTTATTGAACCTAATTCTGTTGATAATAATAGGGGGTTACCAGGTCATTATAAGATAATGAAAAGTTCCCACAATAACTGTATATAAGATTAGATAAAAATAAGAGGTCAATCATAAAAATAATTTTTATTTCTGCAAAAAAACAAGTTAGTATTGAAATTAGCTTTCTCAGTACAAAATCCAAACAAAATTAGACATTGATTTGAGCCCTACTACACATATATACTTAGAAATGTCTTTGATTTTCACTTGGATAGAAATCTTAGAACAAAGGTTTTACACGTTAAAACTATTGGATTTAACTGTTGGATATATTATTTCATAGCCTCTAACAGTGGTGGTAGCAGTTTACGTTAAGATGGTAGCTTCAGTATCTTGCAGTCCAGGAAGCAAACGTGTAAAGAAGCCCTATAGACTGAAGAATGTACGGTGCAAAGCTCTGTCCTGAAATATCAAATATACTGATTCCTACAAATAGATGACATCTACTCTTAAGCTTTGGCTCAAGCATGCAAATAATGTGAATTCTTGCACTCAGATTCATATAGAAAGCAGTATCTAACGATTATTTTTTACACTTTGGAATATTTTGTCTAAATAGTCAGCCTGGGTAAACCTGTAATAATAATAATTCCAAAAATTGATATGAGAATCAGAAGTTGTGTGTTCTTGTCCCATTTTCAAACTGTTTGAAGAAAAGCCAGAAGCTAACTGTGCTTCAAAATTCTCCGTGTAGGCAATGCATGGGATTCTTGGATGGAATCTATTTTATGCATGTAAAAATACTGAAAAATTATACTCAAAACCTTCTACAACACCTATAAAGATTTCAGCTGAATATTTCATTGCAGTCTTAACACATCGAAGAGTGAGAATCTGGATGAAGCTTCTTGTTATCTTTATGTGTCAAGCAGTTCATTTTTTAGCTCCCAAATACAGCTTCAAAAAGGTCTTCTCTGTCATAGATAAACTCCAACGATGATAAAGGCCTGTATTTATGCTTTATTTGTTGCAATATCATTTAATAGCCTACTATTCATCATTTCCTTCCTCATAACTTTCTGAAGCTTCTTCCAACTCTCTGTCTAACCCCATCCATGGTTTGAAAGGCAAGATGAGATAACACATATGCATGGGTTGTAAACTAGGTGGGACCACCATCCACGCAGTCAAATAGCACCCAACTGTTTATAGTGATCATCATTAGCTGGAAGGTAATCTTTCATGGTAGTGTATTGCTCATTGTAGCTGCCAAAACACATACCAGCGCTGTGCTGGTCTAACAGAGCACCTGCTCTTGTTACAGTACAGAAGGTAGCACTTTTTCAGATGAAGGGAAGTTTGTGGGAAAGGATTGTAGTTTTCTTTTTGTAAAATAACAGACTTCATAAAACTGTTTGCAAAAAGATTCATAATTGTTTTTTTCATTTTTTTTTTCATAGGAGAGTATTTTGCTGCAGTGTCATGCCACATGTCTACCATAGATATGGTTTTACCTCAAAACAGAATTGCACATTCCTTTAATAATCTTGCTGGTAGCACAGATTCTACTCCTGCTTCTGTCAGGTCTAGATGGAAGAGACAATAGGAGACACAGGGAAACAAAACAAAATAAAGCATTCAGTAAAACCTATGTTCTTAATTTATTACATAATGAACCCTCTTATTGTAGAAAGTTTCAGCTAATTTAGTTGATTCTGTTTAACACTGATGTCACTAAACCATTGCAAATCGCTAGTGTGTCATGTTTAAAGTGATTTATTATTTACTAAATTTGTTTAATATGATATAGCTATTTTTCCTGTTAAATACTGTACTCTATTTATTCATAATCTGCTTGCCATGATCCTGATTATTTTTAGCTCTCTAAAGATTTTCTATAAAAGCTGAGAACAAATTTGGTACAGAAGATTTAAATATATTGACAAAACTAATTGTAGGTATATAGGATCATTGCAGCTTTGGACCAAATAAGAAAGCTCTTAACATTTAAGCACTAGTAAGTTTAGAGGTCAGCACTAGTTTTATCTCTATAGCACTGTACTGGAAACTGAAATAAAACCCAAATATTTTCCTATTATTTATTTTTCATATTTAACTTTTCTGGATGTTCTCCAAGAAATTGCTATCTGATTAGGACAATGACTATTTCCCCCATGGCTGCAGGATGCATCTTTCTTTCTTGAGAACTATCTGTTTATACTTTTTGGTTAAATGATTCACAATTGTCCTGAGTTCAGCTAGGGTAGGATTATTTTCACATGAACCTGGGAGGGGCCATATCCAGGATAGCTGAACCAAACCAGCCAAGGAGATGTTTGATACAGTACTGATGTCTTGCTCAGTTTATAAGAGGGGAGCTGGTCAGAAGAAGAGCTGCACAGCTCAAGGAGGTGGCCAAGCTGGGCAGCACATCAGGGATAGTGATCGGTTGTGTTGTACGTTGCTTGTTTAATATATTATTTCATTAGTATTATTGTTATTGCCGTTGTTTCTTCTCTCTTTGTATTGTTTTATTAAACTCTCCTTATATCAGCCCACAAGGTTTTACCTTTTTCTCCCAGTTCTCCTTCCCATCCCACTGAAGGAGATGCAGAGGAGTGAGCTAGCAGTTAGCTGGGCCTAAAACCACACAACAGTTTATCATGCTGTTGTGCAGTGTACACGGGGTATTTTACTCACAGTTCCATAGAAATATTGTGTGGAAACATACTCTTCCAGGCTAGTAATCAATTTTAGATGCCTTCAGCATGACATAAAACTGGTATCTTTCTCAAGAACCTGTGGTTAAATTGGAAGGATAATCAGTCTTGATTTAGAGCTATACCTTATTAAGACTTAAATAACTGGAACTTCATCCTACAATACCCTAAATACTATTCATTATAATATTAAATTAAGATCAGACAGGTGACTGCTTGTTACTTTTGATAAATTTCTCTTCCAAGCATGCTTCAGGTATTAAAATTATAGGTTTACTTCAGCAAAAATAAATCTATATAACACATATAGGGAGGGTACAGAATCCAGTGAAATGTAGGACACAGAAGATATTCTGCAAAGATTGGCATAGAGCAACTTGTGTCTGGTGGTAGGTCCACCTGCTTTCAGAGATGATGTGTGCCTCTCTGCCCGCCTTGATCCACATCCCAGAAAATTCTCTGAAGATAGATGACTACAGCATTTTCTTCAGAGAAATAAGAGTTCATGGTCTTCTTTGTAAAATGAATGTAGTTACGTGTTAGCTAGAGAGATGTTTGGTCTAGACGGATCTGGAAAAGTGCCAAGTTCATGCAAGGGTATAACATTTTCCTGATGAGTTCAAGAAAAAAGTAAAGGCATTCATGGGATTTAGACATCTCTTGAAATAAGCAACAACTGTGCTGAGAATTTTCAGCATCATGATTTGGCAACAGTCAGCTTTCTACTGCATATTTTTTCCTGAATGAGCAATGAAATCATGTATAGAAAATACTATAAGAGAAACAGAGGTTAAAAATACAACATTTAAAACATGGAACAGCAGAATAATTCCTAAGTTCAGTACATTTTAGCTATATATTATGATGGTCTCATTACTATTGCAAACAATGTGATGTATTTCACTTCTAAGAGAGAAGTAGCAATGTGTCTATTGATCTAAAACAATCTAAAAATTGGTCTATTGATTTAACGAAGTTTGATAGTAAATGCCGCAGTGGTTTAACAAGATTTGATGGCAAGGTGCAGCAGAGGACAGGGTCAGAGAAAACTGTCAGGGATATGCTCTGGCTGAGTCATGAGGTTCAGAAAAATCCTCATGTTTTAAACTCCTTCTTAGCAGGGAGTTTAGATGCAGATGGATCCAGACTTAGTCCCAGATTTGGTCAAGGGTTTGTGTTTAAAGGATTATATATGCACAATCAAGACTTTTTATCACTTAGCTAAGATTTCAAAGTTTCAGCATGCTCATTCCCAATTCATTTACCAAGTAGCTGAAGCAACATGGAATCTCTCATCCTTGAGAGGCATCCCGACTCTGGGGGATATCCTGGTGTGCAACCTGCTGCCATGCAGAAGAGCTCAATGGGCCCTGGGCTGTCCATGATTTGCAGAGTATGGTAACTCTTCATGGGGGACTTCAATGGGGACTTCAGCTTACTGGACACCTGCTGGAAATAAAACACAGCAGAGAGGAAACACCACAGAGTGTGTATAAGATAACTTCCTGACACAGCTGGTAAGTGAGCCTACCAGGGGAGGTACCTCACTAGGCCTGTTGTTTGAAAAAAGAGAAGGACTGGTGGATGATGTGGTGGTTGGAGGCCATCTTGGTCTTACTTACCATGAAATGATAGAGTTTTTGATTCTTGGTGAACTTTGGAGGCAGGTCAGCAAAACCACTACCATGGACTTCTGGAGGGCAGAAATTGGTCTGTTCAAGACACTGGTCAAGAAAGTCCCTTGGGAGACACTCCTGAAAGGCAAAAGGCTGCAAGAAGGCTAGACATTCTTAAAGAAGGAAGTCTAAGAAGCACAGGAGCAGACTGTCCCCACGTGTCATAAGACAAACTGGTGGGGAAAAGAGCTGGTCTGGTTGAACAGGGAGCTTTTGTTTGAACATGGTGCTGGGGAATATTATGGAATGGTTCATCCTGAGTGCACTCACACAGCTAGTGCTGAATCATCTCTGTTGATCTGCTGGCCACACTTCTTTTGATACAGCCTAGTGTGTGATTGGCCTTCTGGGCCATGATTGCACACTCTTGGCTTATGTTGAGTTTTTTTGTTCACGAGTACCCCCAAGTCCTTTTCTGCAGGGCATCTGTCTATCCCATCATCTCCCAGCCTGTACTGATAAATTGCCCCCACCTAGGTGCAGGACCTCACACTTAGCCTTGTTGAACCACATGATGTTCACTCACATGGGCCCACTTTTCAAGCTTGTCCAGTTACCTCTGGACAACGTCCTGTCCCTCTGGCATGTCAACCTAACCACTCAGCTTGTTGTCATCTGCAAACTTTCTGAGGGTGTACTCAATCTCACTGTCCATATCACTGATGAAGATACTAAACAGTACTGGTCCCAGCACTGACCCCTGAGGGACACCATTTATTACCCATCTCCATCTGGACATCAAGCCATTGACCACTACCCTCTGCATGTGACCATCCAACCAATTGCTTATCCATACAACAGTCCACCCATCAAATCCATATCTTTCCAAGTTAGAAAGAAGGATATTTTGGGGGACTGCATCAAAGGCCTTGCAGAAATCCAGATAAATAATATCTATGGCTCTTCCCTTGTCCACTAATGTAGTCACTGCATTGTAGAAAGCCAGTAGGTTGGTCAGGCAGGACTTGCCCTTAATAAAGCCATCCTTTGATTCCTCCATGTGCCTTAGTGTAGCTTCTGCTCCATGATCCTCCCAGGCACAGAGGTGGGGCTGACCTGTAGGTAGCCCCCCGAGTCCAACTTTTTACCCCCTTTTAAACA
>NW_008587478.1:0-29412 GCF_000691845.1 Merops nubicus | reverse complement strand
TCCACTCACCAGGGACTTCACCTGACTGCCAGGACTTTTCAAATGTCCTGAAGAGTGGCTTGGTAACTACATCAGCCAACTCTGTCAGGACTCTGGGATGTATCTCACCAGGTCCCATAGACTTACATATGTTCAGGTTCCTCAGGTGGTCAAGAACCTTGTCTTCATTTACAGTGGCAGGGGCTTTGTCCCCCCAGTTAGCATCTTGTGGTCTTTCAACTCAGGAGGTGTGAGGAGAGAGATTGCCAGTGAAGACTGAGACAAAAATGTCATTGAGAACCTCAGCCTTCCCTTGTCTCTTGTTACTAGTTTGCCATTCCTACTCATTGGGGGGGACACTTTCTTTAATCTTCCTTTTCTGTCTGACAGACCTGTATAATCCTTCCTTGTAATTCTTTCCTGTGCCTTGGCCTATCTGACCTCATCCCTACACAACTGGACAGCATCCTTATACTCTTCCCAGGATACTTGTACCTGCTTCAACTGCCTGTGCAGCTGCTTTTTGCCTTTTAGTTTGGCCAACATGTCTTGACTCAGCCATGCTGGTCCCTTCTCTTCCCTTCCCTTTTTCCCTTCTTTTCCCTTCCCTTTTTCCCTTCCCTTCCCTTCCCTTCCCCTCCCCTCCCCTCTTGCGTAGTTTGGCCAACATGTCTTGACTCAGCCATGCTGGTCCCTTCTCTTCCCTTCCCTTTTTCCCTTCTTTTCCCTTCCCTTTTTCCCTTCCCTTCCCTTCCCTTCCCTTCCCCTTTTGAGTCAAACATTGACCAGCACTGTGGTTTGCTGGGAACATTGCTCAAATTAGTCCTTGGGTATCATGTTGTTATCTGTCTCCCCCAAATCCACACAACCAAATACATCTATTATGGCTGTCACCGGTGGTTATTGCTTGAGCAGGGTTACAAGAAATGCAAGTCAGATTAAGGGTGGGGGGAAGCACACAACTACAGTTACATAATAAATATTTCCATTTCTCTGTCCCTTATGAATTCTCCATCACTATGTGAGATGTGTGATTCTTGACTAAAGAATCAAGTTTTTCCTGATTTTTCAATGAGTTGCTTTAGATTATATTTAATACATTATGGTCAAATTATGGATTTCAGAGTTATTAACATCCTCAAGAACTGTTTGCATCAGTGAAGAAAGCATACTCTGTTATGTCACCATTGTCACCAAACACCTATCAAGTCAGACTGGAATGTTCTGATTCCTCGAAAAACAATTAACTACATAAAGCTCCTCAGTACCACACTTCAGACCTTCACACAGTATTAATTTATCTTCATAGCTCACTTGTACCTAAGCCCCAAAATTTTGCTTTTCTAAATCGTGAGAAAAAGAAAGGGAATAATAGAATCATAGAATGTATTGGGTTGAAAGGGACCTCTAAAGGCCATCTAGTCCAACCCCCCCTACAATAAGCAGGGACATCTCTTAACTAGGTCAGGTTGCTCATGGCCCTATCAAGCCTGTCCTTGAACATCTCCAGGGATGAGGCTTCCACCACCTCTCTGGGTAACCTGTTCCAGTGGTCCACCACACTCATATTAAAGAACTCTTTCCTAATGTCTAAAACAAGAATATCTGAGGTTTTCAGTAAAATTGAGTGATAAAAGGTCCCCAGGAGAAGTTTGTCAGAATATTTTACACTATCATGGACTTGACCATTATAGATCCCCATGGAGATGGTTATTTTCTCCACTGCGGCAAGAGAATACAAGCTTCTATCTTCGATTTGTTAACTTTCAGTTAATCCTCAAGGCCAGGACCTCTCCTCTTCTGCCATATATCTTTACTTAAAACTCTTTGTTTGTGACACTTGGTCATAAACCTTTTGAAAATCCAAAAGGACTACACCAAGCGGATCACCCTTATTCTTTTTTTGCATTCACTTTCAGTAGGTAAGAAAGGACTTTGCTTTACAGAGGCCACACAGATTTTAGTTTTCAATTTCAATCTTTAATGTGATCTTCTGTGATTACTGAGCCTTCATGAGCTCTCTAATCATCTTTTCCATGAAACATCTCTAGTGTCATCATCGTCAACCTGAGTCAGTACCCCGACCCTTTGTCCAGACAGTATGGGTGTAATTAAAGTCTCTCATCACACCTATTTCTCTCTGGTTTTAATCTCTCTTACCTCCCTCAGCATATCACACCTAATGTCACAATCCCAGTTCCTAGTTTTTCCAAATAAGCTGAAATCTTAATGTATAGATTCTTCTTTACTTATAGAGGCAAGTAGCTTTTCAGTATCATTTGATTCTTTGATCTCTTGGCACACAGCATCAATCCACTCCTGTTATTGTCTATTTTGTATTTTCTCTTTAGTTCACATTTAGTATTGCTGGTTTTTTATTGATTGTCTTCCTTCACGTGACTTCTGGGATGTATACAGTGATGTAATCACAAAGAGCTAGTAAGGGTTTCAGAGGTAAGGGTTTCACTGTGCTGGCACCCCTCCCTGCAGGTGTGTGCTACCTCTCGCTGGCCAGCCTTCATTTCTGGCCCTGGGTCCCAGTTCTCTGACCTGCCTTCTCCCCGTTCTGTGTGGGGACAGCTCTCATTTACAACATTGGATTTGTCAGGCTTTGCTTTTTTTAAAAAAGCCGTGGTCATTTATTCACAAATGCGCTCTGTACATACACTGTGTTGTCCTCACATAAAATGTGGCACCACGAGTACAGTTGCTCTTTCCTTTGCCCATCTAGTGCTGGGTGTTTGTTAAAAAATACAGCCTTGGTCTCACAGTAGCCTCATGCTTCCCTTTCTGTTTGAAAGGATGCCTGTGTTGCAGCAAAACCAAAATCACTCCCCCTGCGTCCACCAGAGCTGCATGTGAGTAGGGGGAGGCGAAGTCTGAGCTGCTGTGTTCACTGTACATTAGCCTCTCTCTTCCCAAACTGATTTTCTCTATAGATGGGAAGAGAAACCTTTGCCCCCCTTCCTGGGAAGGACTCAAGGCAGGTGATTTGCACAGCTATGGCCAAGCAAACCAAACCCCTTCTGCCTCCAGCACTTTCCCCTGGTTAGCAGCTGTCCACAGAGACAAGAATGTGGAACCACCTTTCCCCTGACCAGTTCTCCATTCCAGCCTCACAACAGCCTGGCAGATGCCAACAGCTGCTTTCCTCACTAAAGCCCTCTCGGGTGAGACCAAGAGCACTGGGCCAAGTGCTAGTGTTCAGAGCTGACCAGAAAGCCTTTTTCAGCAGAACATGCAAGAACAGCCACTCTATACTTTTATCACAGGTAAGCTTTGACAGGGTGCTGCTAATACGAGTGCAAGCTGCCTTGTACTACACGACACGAGCGGCACACTACAGCGCGCAGCGAGGAGGAGACTAAAGCTGCCCTGGGTGTCACTTTTCTTGTTCTTCTGTTTTATTTCTTAATTTTCTGTCATTCACACAAAAGCACCTGTATCAACGAATTTTGGTTTTCCACTCTTGGAATCATATTTTAAATGACACTTTATTTTCTACTTCTTATTTGACTAATTACAGCCTACAATTTGTCTCCTGCATGCCCTTCTGTTGTGTGCATCAGTATCAGAGGATGAACCATGAACCATGTGGTTTTTCCCCTGCTATCTCCCCAACACTCTTTAGTTTCAAAGATTACTCAGTTTTCATGTTTTTAAATACCACAGTTTGATTCCAGTGTGGATCAGATTAAGAAAATTCCTTCTGTTTAGCTTGCCTTTGCCCTAGCAACATCGTCATTTTTTGATAATCTTGAATAATCAATCTTCACATAATCTCAGCTAGGATTTAAACTGCACAACTATACTTGTCTCTTTGGACCTGTGTGAGGTTTATGGTTTAATTTGAAGAATTCAGTTAACAGTATATAGCACTCTTGACATTGACACTGAAGAATGAAATAAGGAAACTAGGATGGGTGCGGGCAACATTAAGTTAAGAAATATGGATGTTATCCTGAATCATTAGGTTTTTCTCCTTGTCTCTGCCAGAGAGCGGCTGTTACCTCTACCTTCCTCCACAAAACAACAAATTTCTTTCACAAAGCAGAGTTCCCTCAGTGCTGACTGATAGGAGAAATCATTGGAAAACTGTATCTAGCCATTGTAAAAAAGATACAAAAGTTCACAGAATACGGAAAGAAATTATATGGCACAGAGGTGGTCTGAGTTCATGTGCAAATATTAATGTCTGATACTGATATCCTAATATGAATTCACATACAATCCTAATACAACTAAAGACTGATATTAGGATTGATTTTATGCAGCCCTTCCTAAACCTAGAAGTCAATGAAGTTGCACGTTTTGAAACTCTCCTAATATCTGGATATATTTTCTTTAATATTCCAAATGTCTGTGGACTTGGAAGTTGCATCATGAATTCTAAGAAAATTCTTGAGAATTTAAATTGTATTCAGATTGAAGTCACTTCCTCCATTGGACATGTCTATTCTTAAATAAATATTTGAAAAATATTTTATTCTTTTATAACCTTTTTATCTTCAGACACCATCAATATTTGTCACAGAATCAACAAACACCTGCCTGCGCCACTCTATCACGTATAAGTAATTAAAGTTATTGTTCTAGCTGAGTTGAATATCTTTTCTACATTAGCCATTTCTCTAAAGTTTTCTGTCTAAAATAGGCAAGAATTCAATATCAATTCTAATTCTACCGTTAACCTGAAAATGAAACTTTATGTCAGAGTAGGTGGGGTATATGAAAGGTGTTATTTGTCTACTACTCTGTGTGAAATGAATTCTAAATGTTGTAATTTAGCAAAGGAGCTGTTGAGAGTAAAAGAAAAAAAAAAAAGTGATGTCATAGATGTACAATGCAGAAGGAAGTCTTTTTTTTTTTTTTATAACAAAGATACATAATTTGTCTAAATCTGAAAAGAGTTAGTTCTGTTACTAAGACCTAAAAACACAAATGACATGGTGAAAGTAAGCTAGGGAAAAAAAAAAGTGTATCAACTTCCAAATATTTTTTTCTGCTTCTTCTTCTGCTTATTGCCAAATTAATCATTTGGTGATGGGGCTTTACTTATAGAAAACATATTTCTTTAACAAAAGAGCTAGTGCTTTTCTTTTCTGTAATAAACCTGTTCCTGATCTAGGTCATCACTGAGCTTGCGTGTGTAGTCTGCCATTCATGAGTTTATCTATTGTCGAGACTTAGATAAGATCGAAGAGAAGAACAAATCCAGACCAAATGTATCGGACAAAAATCTATCAGTTGCACTTACTCTCCCTCCAGCAAAGTTTCCACCTTCTTTTAAAATGCAGTTCCTTGTTCCCCCTCAATGCTGAAAAAATTATACCTTCTTTCATATATTACAATCATTTTCACCACACAAAAACTCTGTAGTCCATCTCTTTTCTCAGTGTTGCCTATGATGCTAATACCTGTAGCCTATGAGAAGCAACTTCCTCTCTCTAGGCTTTTGTCCTTATCTCAAACAGTCCACAGACCTGGAGAGAATAAACCGAATGAAAAATACACGTAATGTAAGATCTGTCACCCAAAACACATACTAGCTGACACTAGTAACACTGAACATCAAAAACTGTGCTGGTAAAGTGCTTTCCTAGGAATAATATTACTAACAAGACCATAACCCTGACATTTTTTTCACAGATACACTATTTCTCTAATAGGTGGTATTACCATCACAGAGAATAAGTATACATGCACGTACTGGGGGTCCATGACTAATTTGTTATTTCCTTCCTTCCAGGTTTCTCCCAAGTCAGTACTTGGCAAGAAATATTCACTGTATTCCTGAAAGCAGTATGACTCAGGTCCCTGAAAGATTTATCACAAACAGATATATTTCTGCTTGCAAGAGGTGTGGTCCACATTAATTGAAATGTTTGCTGATTGAACCTCCAAACTCCGGTTTTCTGGATGGTCATTTACGGAAATGGACAATAGATTGTGCCGTTCCTCTTTACGGCAGTTTTTTTTTATCCTTGAAGACTTCAGTCCCCCCCCCCCCCATCCAAATCTTCTCTCACATACACGAAACAATCCCAAAACAATAATTTTTCACCTCAGAGGTCATGTTTTCTTGGTTCTGATTACTCTTCTAATTGTCCTCTGGGTCTTCTTTGTGTCTTCGTGTCTTACCGAAATGCAGCCCCCAAAGGACACACGATACTCCATGTGAGGCCTCAGCAATGCAGAGGCAAGCTGAAGAAGCTCCTGTGCATGTTTCAGGGGCTCTATCTATTTTGCAACTGCATGGCTCACTGGTGCGCACTTTCATAACTCCCGGATCTCTCCCTGAAAACCTACTATCAGATTGTCAGCACTTAGTGTTTCCACAGCTGGTTATTCCTCCCTAAGGGTAAGACTTCACATTTTTGTTTTCTGAAATTCACCTGACCATTTTTTCAGTTTGTCAGAATTGTAACAAAACTGACAACTTCTCAATATAATTGGCACATCTGCCTTTGTGGCATTAGAAGACATGCGTCTTTTATGTTTCATTAAAGAAATACAGAAAACACTAAACATCACAGCACACAAGATATAACTCCACAAAACCCATCTTGACTGCAACTACCACTTGATACTTTTAAATTACATTAACTTGCACTCCACCAGTTGCATTCAGGGTAAGATTTTCATGACATCTAATGATGCTATGAAAGTACTATAAGTCTCACATAAGGCTGTATGATAACTGTGGCTGTATTATTCCTCAGCAGTTAACAGATAGTTCACTTTTTTTCCAGAATTATTCCAGAGATACAAGCTAAGGTGATAATAACATTTTTTGTCTTCAATTATAAATCTATACCTCACATTTGGCTTGTGCAGCTCGTACAATGTTAACTGTGAGATCTGAATGACAACTGTTAAGATATTGAAGTTGTTTCAGGCAGTCCTTTAATTATTCTAGTATAACTTTCCCATGTGCTTTTTCCTTCATATTCAGGAAATTTACTGTCCTTTATCAGTATTTGTCTAAACTAGGGGAGAAAAAGAGAGTAAGCTGGCTGAGGCATGAGCAGCTCCTGGTACCACACACTAATTTAAATTTAAAATTTAAATGTTGATGCATTCATATGCATTAAAAAATAAAAGGCACTAACTGTGTGCAGTGCAATTTGTCTTGCTTCACCAGCCCCTTCCAAAGGACTTATAAGAAGTCAATTACCTAGCAGCTTGTACACAGGCTATCAGCTACACAGAAAATCCATATTCGGATTTTTAGAACACTCTGACTTGGTGGACATCTATTCAGAGATCCTTTACAATTCTAGGGGAAAAGCAACAAAACTGCATCCAAGTAATGAACGTGAAATGAGAGTATCTGCACAACTTCAGTCAAGTTGTAGACTGTCTGAAATTCTTTCCCTGGAGACATGGAAGTATATGAATCTGTTTATCTTCAGGGCCCCGCTAGAAGCTCATTTGTATTCCCAGGCTCTTACCTGAAGTAACGGGAATAAAAAGTACATCTAACTTGTCTCAGACTTTCACTTACAGATTTTGCGTAAGGCTGAAATTGGTCACTCATAAGTAGGCTATCTACACCAGTGTTTAAATTATGTAAAGGTCCCCAGGAGACTAACTAGTAAATAACCTTCTCTACTTCAAAATACAAGACCAACACATGCATAACATGGCCTATATATGGCCCAAAATCTGACTTCAGTTATGCCTGTGTAAATCAAGTACAAATAAAATATATTTTACCAAGTTGGACAAAAATGTCTAGTCGTCAACTGACTGTTTACATCTATCAGAAATGCCAAAAAAATTCGTTATTCTATAAGTAACAACATAGTCTGAGACCACTTCGTGGTGATACACAGTCTGATCAGTCATCCAGCTGCTAATGAAAACAATACATAGTCTATAGGCTCTGCAAGTTAATTCCCTGGGTAGTGTGTGCATTAATTTGCACCTGTATGTTCACTCAGGAACCATTTTTAAATATCTGTAAATACATTTTTCCTAAAAAATTGAATTTCACCAAATATGTACTATAGTGTTGCTGGAATGGCATCAATGGGATGGACAAAGAGGTGGTTGATATTACTTGGGAAACTACACTAATTTAAGAAGGAATTCTTTCTTCAGTTGAATTTCAGAAAGAAATTTGAGTAGGTAATAAATATTGTATCAAATTAGTAACCTTCCCAAAATCCTGGGATTGAAAGAAATTCTGGGGACAGGTAATAGAAAATGGCCTAAAACAAAGCTTATTATTATACAGAAAGTCGATCTTCAGGAAAGGAGGGGAGTGGGGAGAGAGGCTACCAAGATTACCAAAATTATTCTTTATAGGAATACACAAGCAGATGCTAAGGTTCAGTAATAACAATCTAGACTTTCATGCCTAGAACCACAGCTTTTATAAAATCTCCTCACTTATAAGCTGAAATGCAGAATATTGGGACTTAACAGAGTAGTGAAAGGTAAATTATTTGTATGGAATGTTGAAATTGCAAATGAACTTGTAACTTAAAGTCCAACACTTTTGGGAAACATAGCTCAACTTTATGGCCAAAACTTCAAAGAAGAAAAATCCTTCATGAAAGGTCTAATACACTTGTAAAACTACTGAAGATAATTTAAAAGTTTACATTTTATGCTACTTTGTTAATTATAAGAAACCCAGCAAGTATTAGTACAAGCATTATTTCTTTAACCAAAACCAGACTTGAAGCCACTGTACAACAGACTCTGGAAACCAGTGACCACTGGAGTTTGCAGTTTTGTGAATCAGCCAAATGATTTGGGGCTTACCGGTTACTTTATGGGTTTGAATCCATTTGCCTGTGATATAAGCACTTTTTCCCAAAAGTTAGTCAAAAAAAGTTTTGACAAAAATTCCCTGAGTTTGGAAAACAAGAACTTGCATTTCTTAAATAAAATTAGCCTTTTTAGCTCTTTCCTCTGCCCTTTGTTTTCATAGGTCTTTTATAATGGCTTTAACTCAGTGTATATTATATCTTTATCTACTGCACTCTCTTTGGTGGTATGAATTCATGGATTTGTTCTATGCCTGTTTTCTTGCAAACACTGTGGAGAGATATCTAAACATGGCATTCCCAGAAATTAGAGTAGCACGCAGTTACTGGGTATTAAGAAAAGTCTTTGAAAATCTAATCCAAACATTAAAATCCTATTTCAGAACCAAAACTGACAAATTATTTTGTCCAATGGAGATTTGTAAATATTAAAAGATCCAGGTTCCACTGAAAAGTGTGGTTCTGTGTGTGCAAAATTCTCTACATTATTTCAGTTGCTAGTAATATAAGCAATACTAAGGATTGTAGTTCATATATAACTATTATAGACTTATCAATTAAGACAGGGAATATTTGGAAAGAATGTTGAATGGGTAAGTGAATGTCTAACACGTGATCTTTGCACATGTACATGTACCCACACGACATATGAGTATGCATAAATGACACAAAGATAGTACTTTTCACTTTGTGAGGTGTACATATAGAGAAGGATAATCTTAACATCAGTCTTTAAAAGATAAATGGGTTTTTATCATATTTCTTGATTTGTTTAGAATGGATCTGTGCTTTGCAATTTCACCGAATAAGAGCAGATTAGCATACAGGTTATGCAGGTTGTGCAACATCTGTTTCAAGGTCTGGAAGGATGCCTTGAAGACCTCAGAAATCTCAGGATGTTCAAGCTTCTACAGAAAGTAAATCCAAAAGGAATTACCAAGTTAAGGGAAAGCGGTAAGTTCAAAAGTTCAATTTTCTGGTTCAAAACAGACTACAGAAAAAAAAGGATTTAGGAAATTTGTTGGAGATGTTAATCCCTTATGCCTGCTTTCAATGGTGAAGGTTCTTATGATGAGGGTCAAGTGAAATTTCTTCTGAGACTGTGGTTTCCATGCACAAATCAACCACTCTCATGACTTCCACTGAAACCACCATAACCTCCAGGAACCTCTCTTAGGTTTCTGATCTTCAATCCTTGCATCCTTCAGAAATTTAGAAAGCAAAAGGAGGCAATAGATAAAAGACAAAACCCTCACTCACATCTTTTTCAGGACCCTGTTTTGTTTTGCCTGGCACTGCGTACATGAGTTTCTTTACTTGATTCTGCTTCTTCATGTCCCAGCTCATGGCCTGTGCAAAATTTTTTGGAGGCAGGCTGTTAAGCAAATTTTGTCATTTCCCATTGAACCCAGGCTAGGACTTCTCACAAGGTCAGTGTGCCTCAGATAGGATGTTATAAGCATGCAGTTAATTCAAGATTTAAAGCACTAGACTGCATGAAATATTTATTTCAATTTTCTTATGGAAAGTCTTCAAACTTGGAGAGAAGGGGAGCTGCAGTTTCAGAGCACCATCTCTGGATATTTCTACGAGCTTGTTTTCCTCTGAGGGTCAGACCACATGTTTGCAGGCTGGATGTTCCCCACTCCTTCATGGACCCCCTCTGATGACATTATGGTCCCCCAGGGGTCCACGGGCCACAGGCTGAGAACCACTGTGTTTGAATAAACATTTCAGAAGTTCTATACTGATTTTGTATCAAATCAGAATAGCTTTTATAACCACAACAATTTTTATTGCTTTCAGTGAGTTAAGCAGGGAAAAAGTACATCTGGTGAGCCAAAGGAAACAATGTCACTTAGATGGGCCAGGAGTGTATACAGGAAAGAAATGCAGTAAAGACCTGCTCCTGGAAGACTCCTCATATCCAGTCAAATCTCATCCTCTTGAATTTGATAGTCTTCACACAGATCACTAGGCTGTTCTTACTCTGCTCCCTCTGACCCACTCCCAGTCATTCGAAGTGACAGTGAAAGGAAGAGTCAAATAGGTGGAGCAATGTTTGAAGGGCAAGGTGATTTGAGGATTTAATTCCTCATTTGCTTAAACTGAGGTTCTTCAATTAGTTTCCTAAGAGCTCTAGTTCTTGAGTTGCCATAAAGAGAATATCAGAGCACATCTCTGTCAGAAGTGTCAAAAAAAGCACTTACCTAATAATTAGATTTTACTTTCATTTAGTTGATAGACCTTCAGCAAAATATTTCTCAGCCTGTAGCTGCGATCACAGTAATCAGTACTCTCCAAGGCACCTTTTTATATCCAAGAAGCACCCTCTTTGCACACTTATGAAATTCTACTTTAACTTTTACAGGTTTAAAAAAGTTCAATTTCTCCAGTCAATGGCACTGCAACCATATTAGTCTCCGACCTTTTTTCCTCCTAAGTATTACAAGTATATAGACTTGCCCTTTTACCCAGCTTCAGTGCCATGATTTGATATCAGCATTTCCTCACTGCCCAGTAAAGGACCATGTTCTAAGACAGACTTCAGAGAATTAAAAGCATCCACACCATGAATTAGGAACTAGGTAATAAACTCCTGTTGCTAATTCCAGTTTCTCTATAAGATGTATTTTTCATTTGAATGACTTTGTATGAAAAAAAACATGTAACACTAAAATGTGCCTAGCTGGCAAAGAGAATGAGAAGGTAAGATCTACAGTGACAGTCTGGGCTTTCTTCATTTCAAGCATACATATCTACACATCATGTTTCTAAATCTCTTTATTAAAAGGGTTATCTCTGGAGCAAGTTTTTGGATATTTCAGTAGTTATGGTGATATCTATGAATTAACTCATAGCTTGAATATATACATTAATCTAAGGCTTTATTGAATTATGGCTTAGTTGCCCATAAATGATTCCAGATACAGGAACAAAACCAAGAAAGAACTTGCTTCTGCTGATGTGTAAATAGACTAGTGAATTGTAAACTATTTTCTTCAGCCATATTAAGGTTATAGAGGAGCAAATATCTTGAAAACAGATAATTACTTTGAGTTCAACACTTCACAATGATAGGAGGATTAAGCAGGTTATTTGGACAAGAGACCAAAATTACACATTCCATAGAGAGAAAATTTCTAGTTAAAAAAAAAAAAATCCATTATTCTGGATTATGTGCAAATTTGAGTGTTTGGTAGAAACCAGAAATATATCCTTTTGTCATGGGAATTACTTCCAATTTAGGAAATAACATATCTATTGGGTGATAAGTAAGTTGCCCTAACATACCAGTAAATTTGTTAAATTTAGATTCAACTGATTTTTTTTTTTGAATTGCAAGAGAGATTAATAAATTCTTTCAATATTTTTGACAGTGAATGCTCAGTAGAGGAGTGTAATAATTGCCTAATGAAAACTAATACAAGGAAAAAACCCTACATCTAACAGTCCGAATGATATGCTTATTCACAGTAAGCATCTTTAAGATGTCCTTCACAGATCATTAGCTTCATGGGATTAGGAATGAGTCTGCATAGATTTAGCAATGAGTTCCCTTCCTCAGGATATTTTAACAGGTACAAAACCCTTTCCAGGCCATCTGGTGACAGAGGGCAGAACACTTTCCCCGAGGCCTTGTCAAACTTAGCCACAATCTATTGTCAGGCTCAGCTGCTGAAATCTGATACTAACTTAGTTTAGCAAAACAAAAGTCCCTCAAAGATACCATCAAAAATGCAGTGATCACACCAAAGGAGTTTTATTCCTTCAGCCTGCCACATTTCTCACATAATCCCATATGTGATTATTATACCACATAGATGTTTCACTTTTTTCCCTATAAAATAAATTCATATTTTTGTATAAATATATATGCATACTAATATCTACTGTTATAAAATGCATCACACAAACATCCTTTCCACAGTTCAGTACAGACCTACAACTGGAATTTACTAAGCAACTGGGAAAGAAGATAATTCTGATATGCTTTTAAATTATTTCTGTGTTTTGGCAGACAATCTAGTAAATATCTTTATCATTTTTCCATCAGATATTACACAATATCTGGATTACTTCTACTTGTAAATGGAATTTTAAATTTATTATAAGAAATACATGATGCAGTCATCTGGAATACACTTTAATGATACTCTTTAAAGCAAATAGAACTGTTGAATCTGAACATCATAAAATAATTAAATAATATTGGTTTAAATTATTGTAAATGGGGGTGGGGAGAGCTGGGAAGTGGCGTGGCACAAGATAATTATTCAGTAAAGTCCTAATTTTTCTCCAGGCCTATCATTCTGCATAGATCTCAGTCAAGTAAAGTGTTTTAGACTGTACTTTTGTTTACTGCCTTCAACAGTCCAACACAAATTGACTGTCATAATCTCCATGTGGTTCCCTAAACTATCTTCCATATATAGCACATACAGAATAAGCCAAAACGGAGGAACCATTCTCTCATCAGTGGCACACTCCACCATAGTGGCAGCAGCAACAAAATATAGAAAGGCATGACAAATACTTACATCCAGCTAAAATTAATCAGGAGCTTAATTAGGCAGAAAGTAATTACCAAACCTGTAATTTGACTAGGACACAGGAGCAGATGTTCCTACTCTTGCATATAGTACCATGGGAGCTTTAATTAGCTTAAAATAGCCTCATCTTTGGAGTTCACTTCCCATCCTTTTGGTCAATAATACTCTCAGTTTATTGAACTGCAAGACCCATGCATTTTCCCCAGCTGCAAGATATTGGGGAAACTCCAGTGCATGATGTTAAACATTTTTTAGCTTGAGTTACTGCATTTTTTCATTATTAAGACTAACAAGAAATATCTACTGTAGCACATCTTATGTAAGAGTTATCAAACAAACAGGCATGATAAGGTGCCTTCGCAAAACATGTCAACCCTGTATTCATAAACCCATAGTGTTAGATATCACCCTGGAGAACACTATTTCTACCATATCCTCCATAGCTTCTTGCAGAGCCAGAGGTTCTGGGAAGACGCAGAAAGAAACACATCAGCTGTTAAGTCACTGACCCTTTTTTCTTAAGCATGTTATTTTCTTGAGGGAAAATGTCCATTTGGGTACTGAGCAAGCAAGTTGTTATTTTGTTTTGTCCAAAAAGATCTCATGATGTAACTGAAAGCCTCCTATTGAACTCCATAGCTTGAAATAACACTAAATAATATTGGAATGAGGAAAGGTTTTTTCTCTCATTTATCTGACTTTCTCTAGAAAATAAAATCTAGTATTCACTAAATCATATCTCTGTTGCCATGGAAATTGTAGACACTTTACACCTTGGCATTTTGACTTCATTTCTGGATCATATAGGAGAAGGAGATGGAATAAAACAAGTTGGGCTAAAAGGGTAACATAATGGTTTAAACAAAAACTTCTTTTATAATTAAACCAAAATGTCAAGGAAAATAGGAAAGATAAATGTATTTTAATGGAAATAGAAAGTATTAGGCAGGTTTCCCTTTAAATCTCATGCTCCTTAAAACTATTATAAATTGCACCAATGCTTCCCCCCATTTCTTTTTTTTTGATTAAAAGCTTGATAATATTAACTAATGATACATTATCTTATTGACAGGGCATAGAACAGTTGCAAAAGCACATTAAATCCATCTTTCAATAGAATAACACTCCAGATTTAGTCTAGCTCACTAGTAACACAAACACTGCATTGTTTTGCAGAGTGCAAGTTACACATAAGATGAATAGAGGAAAACTAAACGAATGTCAAATTTGTGATTTGAGGTCATTTTCAGCCATAATACAATTAAGTCATTGATTATTACAGTAATATGCTTTTTTACCTAATACTAAGACAGCATAAAAAGAATTGTGTTCAAAATCACTAGCGGCTATTTAGATCAGCAAATACATAAACAGTTGCCGTTTAACCCTTGTAATTCCTTCATTTAAATTACATATTGGATGATGAAGATAGTACACTTCTTTTTAAAAAGCAAAATGCATGTGTGCCACCATCAGAGTTCAAATGAAACCATGAGTATAAACAGGCTGCTAAAATTCCAGGGAGTGGTTAATTTCATCTGGGTTACTCTCTAATGCTACACAAGGGCTTCTATACTAGGAGTGGCCGAGTGAAATGGACATTGAGCAGACCCCAGAGAGTTAATCCACTGAAGCTTGCTTCTCCTAGTCACTGTTTTCAATAGGGCTAAAATGTATGCTCTTTAGTGTCTGTGTATTTCAGTAGTGCCTCTTTGACAGTTGCCTCAATTTACAAATTACTGAAAATAAGAAATTTGAGTTATGTTCTTGACTCAAGCCAATTACAAGGGGTGGAAGGAGGGAAGCTAGGCATATATAGTAAAAATACAACGCACAATAAATACAAGAGGGTTTATGGATGACATGTGGAACTTAAATTCTGCTGTGAATAGTTACTTCAGCTCAGGAGCCACAGTACACAGGGTAGTTGGGTTGTGTTACTTAAGAAACAGTGGCAACATATGATCTGAACCAGAATATCGTGAGCAGTCTTAATCAGATTTTGGTATTTTCAACACAGTTGCTGTCGAACTGATATATACAGCATTGCTCACTATACTGTGTGGAAAGAGAAGATACCGCAGTTACAGTGAAGTAAGCATGAAGTAGCTCCACAGGAGTTATTTTGATCTTATAAAGGGGAAAAAAATGAAGAACGTAAGAAACCGTTGTTAAATGTAAAGGAGAACAAAAATTACAGTATGAGAGAAATTAGTATGATATCACCTGCACTGAGGTCAGCTTCCAGTTGCCCACTGCATGGGGAGATAGCTATAATGGCTGTTCATTCGGTACAAGTCTACACTGTGTCAAAAAGAGTAAAGCCCCACTGCACTACAACAACGTTATGAAAAGAAGTGTTTACTTTGATTTTAGAGTCTGACATACACAGATTCACTGGTCTTATAGTTATGCAAGGACTCTGACTAAGTGACACCAATATTAGTCTGGTCTTGTCAGCCCTACCCCCATGAGGTGGCCACTAGCATCCACATAGGAAAGCAGAACAAATTACAATGGAAGTGACCAATGTGCAGAATCAGTGGAGGTTGTTGAGTCCAAAAAGAATAACAACAAGCAATCAGAAACAGGAATACATTATTTTTTTAATCTAGTCTTCTTTAAAGAAGAAGATTCCTTTAAAATCCTGGAAACCATTTCCAGGTACGTTAAGAATGAGAAAATCACTAGAAGTTGTCACCATGGTTGCACCAAGACGAAGTCGTGTTTGACTGATCTGATAACCTTCCACGATAAAGTGACAGGCCTAGTATATGAGAGGATAGCAGCAGACTTACTGAAATACTGTCTTTACTGAACTTCAGTAATGCTTTTGACAGTGTCTCCATAAGATCCTCATAGACAAGCTGTTAATGTATGGGCTGCTTAAGCAGATAGTGAGGTGGACTGAAAACTCGGTGAACAACCCAGCCCACAACATGGTGGTCAGTGGCTCAAAGTCTAGCTGGAGGACAATAACGACCTGTGTACCCCAGGGATCAATACTGGGTTCAGTCCCATTTAACATCTTCCGTGAAGGTATGGACGATGCTGCAAAGTGTACCCTCAGCAAGTTTGCAGATGGCCCAAAACTGGGAGGATTGGTTGATATTTTAGAGGTTTGTTCTGCCACAAAATGGACCTTGGCCATGTGGAGAAATGGGATGCCAGGAACCCCATGTAGCTGTCATGGTTTAAGCTCACCCAGCCAGCAACAAAGCACTATGCAGCTGCTTGCTCCCTCCAGTGAGATAAGTAGAAGAAAATAAAACAAATGCTCAAGGGCTGAGACAGGGACAGGGAGGGCACAGCCACCAATTATGGTCACAGGCAAAAGACTTGGGGGAACAAAATAAATTTAATTTAAAAAAAAAACAAAACAAAACAACAACAACAACAAAAAAATTTCAACAATTTACCAACTGAATCAGGGTAGAATAATGATAAATACAACTGGCTCTTAAAAACACATCCGCCTCCACCACCAGCCCTTCATGGGCTCAGCTCTGCTCCTGATTCTCTACCTCCTCCCTCGCAGTAGCACAGCTAGGCAGGGAATGGGGGTTAAGGTCAGTCTGTCCCCTGTCGTTTCTACCATTCCTTCCTTTTCAGGGGGGAAAAGTCCTGACAGTTCTCCCCTGCTGCAACATGACATCCCTCTTGACAGGAAACACTCCTCCACAAATTTCTCCATCTAGCTAGGGTCTCTTCTGCGGGTGGAAATCATCCAAGTGATGGACTGCTCTAGTGCAGGCTTCCCTCACAATCACTGCCTTCTCAAAAAACATCCACCTGCTGCAGCATGAGGTCTTCCATGAACTACAGGAAGGAATTCTGCTCCACCATTGATCTCCATGGGCTACAGAGTCTCAGCCTGTCATCTCAAAGCAGGCCAAAGAGGAATAGTTGCTCTGATGTTCCTCCCCTCCTCCTTCCTCACTGATCTGGCTGTCCACATGGTTGTTTTTTACCACAACCCACTCCTCTCCCAAACAAAAGAACTCACAAAACAAAAGAACTCACCCAACAGGTTTTTTTTTTTTTTTCCCCTCTTAAATATAATAGAATAATTTAGGTTGGAAAAGACCTTTAAAATTATCAAGTTCAGCCATTAACATAGCACTACCAAGTCACCACTAAATTATGTCCCTCAGCACCACATCTACACACCTTTTAAATATTTCCAAGGATGGGGACTCCACCACCTCCCTGGGCATTTCATTTTTTTAAGAACTCAGTTTCTAATCCTCTTGTCATGGAGGAATATTTTTATTTTTATCTACAGAAATATAAATAAAAACAATCCCAAACAATAATAAAGAAATGAGCCTCAGTCTTTCAAGGCATGGTTTCCAGTTTTTAGAAGCTTCGAGTTTCTGGTGTGAGAGGGAAATTCACCACTGGCATTACTGCAGAAATAAACTTATCAGTGGGAGCAGAGAGGACCTGTCTACCCCTTCTCTGATAAAGTTTACCACACCACTAGAGAGCCTGTAAAAATGTTGCCACCTCATCACTGTCCTTTTCACTCACAGGACACTGAAAGCAGAGAATAAACCCAAGTGCACCCTAAGCTGCTGCTGATTTGTCTCCTTCAGCAATCACTTAAGAATTTTGTTTTGTGAGATGCTCCACCCCCTTCATTCTTATTTCACTGCACGGGGAAAACTGCAGGAAGACTTTACAGATCTGAGCACCGTACACTCCCGCTGTCTAGTTAAATGAGATAGGTGAAGCAATCCAACATCAGAGAAAGGCAGGACGTGGAGTAAATATGATGTAGACTGAGTGCACACATGCTGTACCTGAAACCTTTCAGTCAAGCTTGCTCTAGCAACCATAAATAAACATTTGAATAGGCTCTTACTGCTGACAGGCAGTGGATGTCATCCTTTATATGTGAACACTCTTTTAACAGCAGGAGTTCCTCTGAAAGATTTGTGATAACATCAGAGACCACTGAAATTATTTTCAAAATCCTACTACAGCATATTACTCAAGGTACTTAAAAACATTCATCCAGCCACAAAAAAAATACTATGTTTATCATATGTTACCATCCAAACAAGAGTAATTAAATTGGCATTCATGCCCACTCAATCTTACAATTAATTTATCATTAAAAAGTAACAATGATCCAAAAGCCATTTAATTTTTATTCGTTCTTAGATTTGTAGACTTAAACTATGACTTACTCATACGCAATAAACAACAAGAATTTCATTCACATCCATCAGGTCACATCATTGTTTTTCCTTAAAAATGTTGTCTTACATGGCTTGCTGAAGCACATAAAAAGTCTGATGCCGGTCTTACAATTCCTTTCTCCTGCAGTTATTTCCATAAATTGAGTTAAATAGGCAAGGAAAGACCTGTCTGATTTTGTGGACAATCTTACAGCTTGAACTGTAAAACTCTTTTGCACATTTTATGGCATATATAAATCAACATGTAAACCTACAGGCCTAATCCAGCCTTATCCTGTGCTCAAGAAATCTGTGAGCATTATTTAATAGTGCCAAATGAAGCTCTAATTTTCAAAACATCTGTATGTGTGCAGTTACTTATATATATTTATAATATATATATCATATATATATATAAATTCATCAGTGTTGTGGTGGTCAATTCAAGGACCATAAGTATACTGAGAAAAGCAGTAAATGTGTTGCTCATATTGAACAATTTAGCTGTCTCCACTTACTTGGACTGACAAATTTATTTATTTTGCAGATCCCTGGTAGATGTGCCCTCGTCTGATTCTTATAAAACTGCTTAAGTCTCTCAAGCTTGTGAAATATCATTTAAATCAATTAGATGAAGTGGAATCAAAAGAAGTGTTCAGCAGCTAAGACAAGATACATGGAATAAATGTACCAGTAGATTGCAAAACAATAAAATGACAAAATAGACTATTTCATTCTAGACATTAAATCCTGGCTGCTCACCTGGATCCTCAGTTTTGGTCCTTAACTCAGAAGCTGATTAGAAGAATATGATAATTCAGGAAATTAAGTAACACATGCAGACTAGATTCACAGCAGGCCTTTCTTCCAATACAGCAACTGTCACAGCTGGTCTCCAAGTGCAAGTAGTGGCACAGCACTAGGTCCTCCACTTCAAAATCACTCCCCAGCACATCAGGCATTTCATGCACTTCAGACCTGGGTGAAAAAAAACAACAAAATAAAACAAAAACAAAAACAAAGACAAAAAAAAAAAAAAAAAAAAAAAAAAAAAGAAAAACCAAAAAAAAGAGAAAGACCATAAAACAGAAGTCTTGCACACAATGTATTTCTTTTCAGTTCTCTATTCAATCATATGACAAATTGCTGGAAAAGATGGCCGTTTACAATGACACCTTTTTACAAGTTGTTCCTTTTATTACTGGAAAGATTTAGGTACAATTTCTGATTTTTCAAGGTGACCTCCAGTTGGACCTTGAATACTTAAAAGTTGTTCAAGCACACAAGTTATAAAACCTGTGAGGATAAACAAACAGGTTAATATAGAAGAGTGGCTGTATGGGTACTTATACTAAGCTTGAGTTTATGCCAAGTGTGAAGTAGATGTCTAGTTCAAAATGCCCTTTGCATAACTAATAAAAGTGTGTGTCTTCCCTCAGAGAAACAGCCCTTTTCAAATGTTATTAAACATTCCTCAGTTTACACTGTTCTGGCCAGCCCCAGAGAATGGTTAATGTTATGAATAATTCTGTGCAGACATGTTTATATAAACTTCACAGTGGTGTACAGATGAAGGCTATGACAAGTTTTACTTCTGTAGAAATATAACTTACCAACCTGAAATCTCTCACAGAACCAAATGCACCCTTTTTTTGTATCACTTTGCTAATGGCATCAGAATAGCCAATAACATTACAGGATGCTGAAGTTAGATGGAAAGTCCAGTGTCTTCTGAGAGAGAAGACTAAATTTTGCATCTCGGACTGGTTTTCTCCAAGAGGCTGATCCTGATCCTTCAGACTGATACATGAATAGCGAACTACCTTTGAGTTGGATTTTCTCTTTCTCCACACTTTTTAAATTAATCTTATCTGAATAATGTATATCAATCATGTTGTACCTGGAATATAAGTATATCCTTTTGAAAATTAGAAAAGGGACAGAATCTATTGTTGGCTTGACTTCTCCTGGCTTCCCTGGCACTGGACTGGCAAAGTATGTGTTCATTATGAGCATTTTGTTAGACCTCCTTCACTTCAGAAAGCCCCTTTCTTTATGAGTTGTATTATTTTGTTTAGAAATCTGTCCTGTTCTAAGACTACAGTCCAGGAAGCAGCATTTTGTTTCCTGCAAAATGTTTGTTATTTGCCTGGCACAAGCCATTCACAGTCCTGCACATATGCTACTTTGCTATTATCTGTGATAACTGCGCATAGCAATAAGTGAACACTAAAAGCTTAAGTCTTTCTGTTGCTGTTGTATATAAATGAAAACCACTATGACTGCACTGGACAAGATGATGCTGTTTTCCTCTAAATGTGAAGTATGTTTTGGAGGACACATTGTAGAGGATATGGGAAGAGTTCACTATTCTCACTGTGTACTGAGCTGAGCTGTACTGAGCTGAGCTTCAAGTTGCTTAGCTCTTTCCAAGAGAAACAGAAAGCACTTTAGGTATAGTTCTCCAGCTCTGACACAGGTCCTTGCTCTCTAGAAGCATGGGCAGACACTGAACATAGAGTCAGAGCAGAGCTGTGCCCCTGAAGATGAGCTGCAGGCTTGGGGTCCACTTCTGAAACCCGTGTGTGAGAGGTCTCACTCTTCTATATCACTGCAGGCCATGTGCCATCGTCTTTCTTTATGCACCCTGGGAACAAAAACAGATGGAAAAACATCTATATCAAGAAAGCCACATGGGCTCATGTGCCAAAATACTCAGATAAAAGTAATTGTGTGGAGACTCAGAAAAACTCCGGAGTACCTGGAAGACTTTTAAAGTAAAATACAGAAGCAACTAATTGAAATTATATATCCACAGACTTCAGCAAGAGGAACAAGAGAGCATTTTGAGTATTCAGTTTAGGTGGAGCAGATCTTCAGTTCCATTTTTCCTTAGACCACATCCCAAAAGGTAATTGGCACCTAAAAGCCTCTGAAAAACAGACTGCAGGAATCATCCAAGTTTTGCTCCTGAGAGAGCATAGGAGTGTCCCCTTGACCATAGCCCAAACTAAACTCATTATAAACCTCATTATTAAGTGTGGTATTTGGACTTCCTAGACACTATCCATGTTTCAATATCTGACCCTAAGTAAAAACAGAGTTTTAAACATAGAGTACGAATTAGACTTTTTTTTTTACTGTTACTACCCAGAAGTACTCAAAGGTTGAGGAAAACTGAAGATTTTCAAGATCGCAGTCTTACAGAAAGCAATTGGTAGTGATGTATGAAGGTTACATATTGTTACTACTCAATCAATGACAGTCTTTCTAGAGTTTGGGTAAGACTCCTCTACTTAACAGTTGTTGCATAAAATTAAACACTGAAGAACTCTTTCTAGCCCTAATCATGATACTTATCCATGTTCTACATAAAACCCCTTTTAAAAAATCCTGCTTAGAAAGACTAGAATCATTCCTTGAAATTCCATTAATTCATTTAAGTTGTCTCCCTTCTTCTTCTTGCATAGGGATATTCTGTTTCTACCTGGAACCTATTCCTAGTGATTCTTATCATTATCTTTAGCAAACATTAATTGTAGCAGACACTTATTAATGGAATTAAGCTTTTTCTTTGCCTAACATATTTTCATAAACATGCGTGCAGGATTTCACAAAATGTGGTTCATATTCACTTCTTCCTTCCTTGCCTTTAAAAAGTGTGACGGGAAAACAATAACCATCATAGCAAGCAGTCCTTGCTATTGCACAAAAATAAAACTGAAAATAACCAATTATTTACAATATTAGCTTTTGGCATACTGTCTCATCTACCCACAAAAGGCTTAACACAGAACCAGGTCTTCAGCCTCAGAAGTGATTTTCATGCTCTTTCAAGATTTTTGTTTGTAAAAGGAGAAGCTCACCAGAACAGGTGTGAACTCTGAAAAACACAACACATGAATAATTGGTTCAACAATCACATGGCATTTCTTGCTGAGAGATTGGCAGTAGTGTGTGAACAGACAGTTTTGGAAGAGGAAGGTCTTTTATCTTAGGAAAGAAACAGAAAAAGGAAATCTCTGCATAAAATACATTTCATCTGAGAACTGGAAAAAATTCTCATAGTGAAAAATTTAATTTTCAGACCTTTAATAAACAATTTCTTTCCATAAATCAATAGTTTCTGTAATAATTTTGGGAAAAAAGAAAAAAAAAAAAAAAAAAAAACCACCAAGGAATTTCACTAATCGTCTTTTAAAAAAAAAAGTCTATTATTTTGGATCCAAAGCGAGGGCCACTTAAACCACATATTGTTGAAAAGAAATAACAGATTTTTTTTTTTTTTTTTTTTTTTTTTTTTTCACCCTTTCTGGTTAATGACAATATCCAAAAGCATTATGAAGGTCTTTTACACCTTTGCTGTAGAATACGTAGCAGAAGATAATCTCTTTCTCAAAGACCTGATTTAGGACAAAGCTCACTGTGTAGGGCACAGAACAGAAAAGGAGGAGTTGAACAGGCTGCAAAGGGAAGAAAAATGGTAATTCTTACAAATGCCATGAGGAACAGCAATATCTATATGTGATCTGAAGGATAATATAGAGAATAGTGCAAGATGTCAGTGAAAACATTGGTGACAACCACAAGCATTTGAGGAAGAGACAGGGAAGATTTTTTCCCAATCTTCAGTTCCTCAGTCTGATCAGAGCCCAGCAGAGCCAGTGGTCCTGTGCTGCTCAGGGGAGGGCTGACCATGACCAGTTAACAGATTGACCATGCACGGTCTGTTGCTCCGTAGAAAGAGCTGAGCTACCTGAAAAGGAGCTAGCCTTCTAGCCCATCTGATAGACTTTTATCAGGTTTACCCTTGACATTTAATTGGATATTTACTCCTTCATTCAGTCTTCTGCAAACACAGACTTCAAATTTCTTTTATCACCTAATGAACTGAAGAATTCTAGCCCAAGAAATCCAGCCTTAGCCCATTTTTTGTCTGAGGTACGCAGGTGCAGTGGAGAATCCAAGAAAGGCCCAGAGAGGTGAGGAATGAAAACCAGAGGAGCCATACAGTGAGAGGACATCAGCAGAAGGTTTTTTAACTCTTCTGGAAGGTTTTCTTTAGAAGGAAAGGAACTGATTTTACTATATAATAGATTAGATTATTTTTCTTGACATAGGCTTTCTAGTGATGACTTTTTAAGACACTTTGGCTTCAGGCATCTTACATATGTTGTATCAACTTTACCATGTTGGTACATTTGAAAGGACACAATAGATCATGCACTGAAGGGTGCTCTGCCCCTTCAGTTAGACTACAATAGCTTAGTAATCAGTATGATTTTCTTACGCGTGTTATTGTTTAGGCAGTTGGCATGGGGGAATTTTATAGATGAAAAACGTTTTATCTGGCTCAGCTTTTCATATAAAGCACAAAGCACAACTTTTCTTCTAAGCTGATAAGAAAAATCAGGAAGTACCACAACAAGTAATGTGGAGTTTTACTCCATCTCACCTGACAACCTTTGGATTCAGAATCTGTGTATTTAGATGTGATGACACATATCACCAGTTGTGACCAAGCCTTGTTCACTGGAACTTCATACAGATATGAACGTTCTACAAACGTATGCTCTAATTATGCTAATCACAATGCCTTGGCATTCACTCAGAGGAGTCACTCTATATTCATCGGCAGCAAGAAAAGTGTCAGAACAGCATGCCACTACTTGGCTACTTCCTTAATAGCCCACTGGCTTCTGTCAAAGGCTGAGTGTCCTGCTCCCATGCAGTTTGTCTAATCTTATGAGTTCTACAATTATTGTGTCATTGTGATGGCTGAAGGGTGGTCTTCAAAGAGCCTAGTGTTTTTCTAATTGTAGGTGGTATTTGGCAGCCTCTAGAATACTGGAGGAAGATAATCTGCTTGCCTTTTTTTTCTTTTTAGAGTTAAAAAAAAAAAAAAAAGATGATTTAATGAGAAAAGGACAAAAAAGACAGAAAACCTTATATGAAAATCACTGAAATTGGTTGTCTGCTGTACAGTTGTGAAAAGTATGCTTATAAATATTTATAAGCCTAGTAAATTCTCTGTAGTGAAATATCCTTTCATCTGTCACAAAATAGTGAATTTCCTTAAAGAAATTGAGTATAATATTAAATAAGAAATTACATCTGTTGTAAAATTCTACAGCATGATATCTGTAAAGAGACAACTATACATCTCATATTTTTTGGATAAAACAAATTAAAATAGAAAAAAAGGTAGTGACTTTCCAATATCTCAGTAGTTGTTTTTATAGCACAAGGCACATTAAAGGTCTGATTTATAGAGTGTTGCACATCTATGCTGTGGAATAAATCTCTTTTTAATATGTTTCAACCAATAATGACTTTTTTATAAAATCATATTAATTTGAATCAATAATGCTTATAGAATTCCTAGAGCTAGCAGTATGTTAGCTTGTCCACACATGGGAGAGAATAAATGTGCAATTTCTGTGAAACAACATAACAAGCCTATTTTAATACAAAGTTTATAGGAAACGGAAAATGTATGGTCAATTGAGTTTTCCACCAGAAGCCTGACATAAAATTAAAATAGCACAACAAGTAAAGGAAAACCTATAAAATGAGATAGTCTTTGCCTCAATTTAGTGACTATATGAGATTAGAAAATACCTGAAGAATGCAGAGAAGAGAAAAAAAGTGCAGTTTAAGGTATTTTGGCAAATGACATTCCATGAATAAATATTTTTATCTCTTCATACTCATCCTCACAAAATAAAATTTTCAAACTCTGTCTCTGAATGAATCTCTGTCCTGGTTTGCAGTAGAACAGGACTAATTCTGTTCAGTGATTTTACTTTTGAGCTAAAGGTCTTCTATTAACTGCACTTTCTGAAGTTAATGGCATATTTCCTCAGACAAGGTCTGCTTCTAGCAGTGATAACACTCCATGTTTGGAGATACCACCAAGGACTGGTGTGCAGACCGAGGTCCCTGCTAAATCCTGTGCACCACAAGGAAGGTGTAGAGAGTGAGAACTGCACCTGCAGGGAGGAGTGGACAGGACAAGTGACCCTAAACTGACTAGTGGGGTATTCCATCCCATATCCCTCATATTCCATATAAAGCTGAAGAATCATGAGCATCAAGCCCCTTCCTCTCTTTTGGTGCTTCTTCAATGGCCAGCATTGAATTGACTCCGTGCATTCTGCCTTTAATCCCGATCCATGTGTTCCTGAACTGAGTTCCAGACTCCAGCTCCTGTATCCAGTTGCCATCTGTCACTGAGTCCAGCTTGGGACTTCTCCCAAGGGTCTGCTCCACAGCACCAGGGGTGATGGTGACATACCGCCATCAGGGGGGAGTCGGATTCAATACTAGTTTGGTATATATTTGTATATATTCCATTTTAGTAGTAGTAGCAGTAGTAGTAGTAGTAGTATTTTCATTAAAGCTGTTTTCTTTTCTAATTGATAAGTGTCACTCCCTTATTTCCTTTTTCTTTCCTTATGAGGGAGATAGGGGTTAACAGAGAGCATCTGTTACAGATCTGAGGGAAGCCCTAATCCTAAATCTTGACAGATTTATCAGCACCCAACGTGGGGCACAAGTGAAGCTCTGACAGACTGTGCGAATAGTTTAAATTCAGTTTCACTCAGCTGAGAGAATCGCCTTTTTTTTTCTGAGAGTCTTGAAGAATTGGAAATTTAAACAGGCCATTTACGTCATGCAGCTTGTGAAAGCAGTATTCGTTCATGTCTTTTCAGAGTTTATTTTGCAGATTAGTGCCTTACTGTTCCCTCACATACCATATGCATTGTTATGGTTTACTTGTTCTCACTATTTGTCTGAGAGTTAACGGGGTTTTGTCATTTGGCAAAAGTTGCCACTTTGCTGTGTCGTCACTGATCACTGTCGTGCTGAACTGGGCAGAAAAACCTTCCTGGTACTACCAGAGTTACATCATGGATTTCATTACTAAGAATACTTTTGGGTTTACCTCAGGAAGTTATACTTCTCCCCACTGTATTAATCTGATTCCACCAGATTCCAAGATTCCATTTCATTTTGAGGATATTCTATGTGATTATGACTATTCTTACTGCAGTTATATAAAAAAAAAATATTATTTTCATCATTAGCATTGAATTTATTGCTTATCCTCTTTATTTTTCCAATTAATATTGTAATGCAGTGTCAGATTAGAAATTGGTACAAGTCTATGCCTCAGACAGCCACCTCAGCAGAGTGCACGATGCTCCGGCACCAGGCACTGCAGCTCCCCAGGATTCACGAGGCTCTGGCCACACTCCTTAAGCCCCTGCCATGAGCGCTGCTGCTGCTCCAGCTCCAACAATCAGCACGGCAGCAGCACCAACAGCCCCTACAGGCACTCGCCCTCCATCCACACAGGTACAGATTCTATTCCAATTGCTGCCAAGGAAGGCATCAAGGAGTTGAGTTCAGATTTAAGACAAATAGGTATTATTATACCCTATCATTCACCATATAATACCCCAATTTGGCCTATAAGGAAACCAACTGGAAAATGGAGATTGACAATAGATTATTGAAAATTAAATACTAATACGGCAACACTTACTGTAGCCGTTCCCAGCCTTGCCGACCTGATATTACCAATCCAGGAGGCAGCACATCCAGTGCTGGCCTCTCTGGATATAAAGGATATGTTCTTACAGATTCCTATCACTCCCGAGAATCAAAAATATTTTACCTTCACTTGGGATGGCATACAATATACTTTTACCAGATTACCTCAGAACTATAAACATTCACCCACATTAACCCATCATGCACTCACGTGCGAACTAGAAAATATTCCGGAAATCAGAAATAATCCCAGAGTAAAAGTCTATCAATACATAAATAATATATTCATGAAAGGACCAACTGAAACAAAAATCAAAACAGGAAACAGAGATCAAAACAGTGTATAATACTATAATCAAACACTTAATCAATATACAAATAGAAATCCCTGAGGAAAAAAGACAACCCCCATCTCAAGAGGCAAAATTTCTAGGGATAAAGTGGAGGAGTGGCACTTGGAATATTCCTCCTGACACTCTATCCCATCTACAGGAAATAAAGATACCTACTAACAAAAAAAAAAACTACAAGGGATATTAGGGACCTTACAATACTGGAAAAAACACATTCCTAATTTTTCAATTATTGCACGACCTTTGTATGATTTATTAAAAAAGAACCGACATTGGGACTGAAATGTATCCCATGATGAAGCCCTGAGGCTATTATTATTAGAAACTCAAACATTTCAAACACTGAGCCCTCTCCACCCAGGATATCCAATAATAATAGAATGGGAGTTCTCAACCATTACCTTATCATATCACTTCTGACAACGAGAACCAAATGGAGACACTCGTCCAATTGACTTTTATTCGCAATCTCTCAAAGATTCAGAAAAATGATATTCCACTCTGGAAAAAGGATTACTAACAGTTTATACAACACTCAAAGAAATTGATAAAATTACTAATAAACAAAAAGTGATTCTACAAGACCCATTTAAAATGGTCAACCAAGTACTGCCTAGAAGAACACCTCCAGATGGAATATCCCAAAAAGGAACAATCAGGAAATGGTATAACCAAATTAAGTATTATTCTAACCTTTTCAAACTTGAAGAAAGACAAAACAAACAACTTAAAATCCAAGAACAAATTACCTCCACAAAAAAAAAAAGAATCTGTGGTAAAAATCCCTAATCCCATTAAAGAAACCCCAAAATATCAAAGTGAAATGACAAGTACTTGATTCACAAACACTTCAACCCAAAAAAAAGGAAAAGTATAGAGATTTAAAGCCACAGCGATTAACCCCTCTACAGGTGAACGACTGATAAACCAAGATAAGGGTAGTACCCAAATTGGAAAACTAGATACAATACTTAATGTTTTCATAAGAGAAGAAGCATCCAAGGATGCTATGTATATTTATACTGATTCATTTTCTGTCTTTAAAGACTACATCAAATGGACCACTTTCTGGGAATGAAATGACTGAGAAATTAACAAAGTCCCAGTCTGACAGAAAGAGAAGTGACAGTGTATACTAACCATTGCCCGAAGGAATCCCAGTTTTCATATAGGATGGATTCCTTCCCACCAAACTAACTTTAAAAGTAAAACAAGTAAATGGAATAATTATACTGATGAATTGACTAGAATAAACATGATGGAAATCCAAACTGCCCTTACAAACGATAAGAACCAGAAATGGGACCGTTTACTTGAATAACTCCATTCTAAAAGCGATCATTCAGGGGCCTTTGATTTGTATAAAGAAACACAAACTCATGGATGACCTATTACACACGAACAATATAAAACAATCATTTCTAAGTATGACCTTTATAAAATTGGACTAAAAGGACATCCCCTAACCACTAATTCCCTACATATTCAGGAGAGAACACCTTTGTGATCCACCTGACAAGTGGATTATATTAGTCCCTTCCGTAGATCAGGGAACAAACAATATGTCATTGTAATAGTGAAAGTGATATCAGGACTAACTTATGCCGAGGCTGCTTCCAAAACAAATGAGGAAAATACAGTCTACTTTCTAGAAAAAATATTTGGGATTTTACCTAAACCCACAAATATCCAGTCCAATAACGACACTCATTTCACCTCTCATTTAATACAACAATGGACCAAAACAGAAGATGTTAAATGGACATTTCACCCCTCCTATCCACAGACTAATGAGATAGTAGAACACACCAATGGATTAATCAAAAGTCTTTTACACCCACAGAATCCTAAATAGAATAAGAGGTTAAATTACATGGTCACCACAATGAACGATAAATAGGATGTATACGACTACCCACAATTGAATACTTTTTTCCCATCATCGCCTACAGGAAATAATGAAAGACCCAAGAAACCCTATGACAAATCCAAGACTCCTCTT
>NW_008587477.1:25206-25462 GCF_000691845.1 Merops nubicus | reverse complement strand
TATATGTATATATACATATACACACACGTATATATATGTAAAAACGTCCATTTGGGGGCACCAAGCCCTATCCCCCACCCCTGCTGCTCCAGGGCGTGCAACCTGAGGATGAGGATGGAGCCCTTCAAGCCTTCCCCCCGCCGCTGGGGACCTTCCTCACCCACTTTGAGGAGAATTCCTCCAGATTCAGGGCAAAACACTCCAAAATGCCTGTTTGGGCTCCAGATGCTGGGGGAGCTCCTGCTTCTTCCAGCTC